>NC_142379.1:21410000-21695000 GCF_059441005.1 Hippichthys cyanospilos | reverse complement strand
TCGAAGGTTTTTGTGTATTTAGCAATTTTGAAAAATTCCATGTCCAAAGAGCTATAGCGTCTGGAGTCGGCGATTTCAGTCATGGGAGGAGTCCAGCATCTACGGAGGGGGAAGGAGCACACCTTTAACACGGAGTATGCTTTAGTAGACCAGGTTGGTAGGAACCCTATTCTGAAGGAACCCTATTCTGAAGGGTGTACTGTACCCTGGCAGGGTCTATTTAGGAGTTCTGGAAAAGAGGGTCCACCAAGAGGTTGGATGTCAGATTCAGAAGTAGTGTGGTTCTTGTCCCGGCCATGGAACAGTGCAGCAGCTCTTGGCAAGGTTCTACAGAGTGAATGGCAGGGTCCTCAAGAGTGCATGGTTCAGCAGCTACTATCCAGACTATGCATCCCTGGCTGATTCCATTCAATGCAAGTCATCAGAGTAAGGTCATGACAAAAAATGCAGTTATATTTAGCAATATGTATTCATATAGTTATGCAAGATACCAACATACATTTATGGTTCATATAAAGAATTTTCAGTAAATTTATGAATAAATATATGTTGTGCAAATTTATAGAAGGTAAAACATTTTGACTGTCATTTTATAAGTACCTTGCATGCTGGAAAAGTGTGTGCACCCCAGATCTAGGGGGAATTCAGAGTCAAGCCCTACACTTCCACATTAAGAAGAGGGGGCTGGCTGCTTCAAAAACCACATCACAAACTTATGGACGGGGTATGGTATGGACTTTGTGTCCACTTTCCTTTTAATCGCGAGAGGAGAGGGGAGGGGAGCGAGCTTGCTGTGCACGTCACGGTAGATCCGGAAAGAACAGCAATGCTGAGAACTTTCACTTTTCTGGGATGTGACAGAGCCAATATTTTCACCGACAGCACCTTTATTCTTTGCGGCAATACTCGCCTGCCGAAAAATAAAAGTTTCAATGTCGCAATCAAGTGGCCGAGACCGTGCTAAATATTGTGCTGACAATGCTGCGCTATTGTTAGCTTAGCACAGTAACTACGGTTCAACAGCTGTTAAGTGAAGCAAACGCTGCACATACCAGTTGTCCCAAGTTCTCGCTTCCGCCTTTTGACAAGCCTGGTGAGGGCTCTTGCTTGGCTCTGTTTTGTATTGAAAGCTCAGCTGGCCATGTTGGATCGCTCCCGGTGACCGCAAAGCGGCCGCCATGATTCATTCCTGCCCCCTGCGTAAGCCGTTGAATGTTCCCGAAGTTGATTGGCTGTGGCGACTCGAAATGCGGAAAAAGTAAATTAAAAAATAACTTAACTCGAAAGGCGCTTCTCGTGACCGCGCGCGGCCATTTGCGTCGCTCCAATTGCTTCCATCGCGTCGCCCGACGTGCATTCGCGCCCAGTCACGCGAACTCCATTGACTACAATACAAAACGCTCCGCTTGTTCGCCTCGTTGGCGTTCGGTGCATGCGTACCATTAAACTAAATCATCTCCAAAACATTATTTCGTGTGCAGCCCATGCGGCCCGGTACCAGTTGATCCACAGACCGGTACCGGTACGCGGACCGGGGGTTGGGGACCACTGGTTTACACCATATATAATATACAGTTTTGCTCAGGAAGGACTGACTGGTGCTAAATTATAAGCAAATATAGAGTATGGTAAGCAAAATACTGGGCCGCAACACCCATTTTAAAATAAAAGCACATAGCTTTAGAAAAAGTACCATCGGACAACAAGGAAAGACAGCACAAGAGAAGAACAGAAGGAGTTGGGTGGGTTTAGGGTTGGGTGAGAAAGGAAAGTGGTGAGACAGCACTTCTGAAAAAGAGGTCTATCATGATGAGACGTGAGATAGGCGAGCTGTCTCCATGGCTGTCACAATGATACAGTATATAAGTCAGCGTTGTGTCCAGTTATTATCACCCTTGTAAACACTTGTGTCATTCACTCATTTGGCTATTTAAAAAAGAAGATACTAACCAAATGAATTCAAATATTTGTTCCGGTACTTTGAAATGTTATAATTCAGTGGCGGTCTATACGGGGCCAAATAACATACACAGAATATGATCATTTACTCTGTCAGAGTATCCTGAAGTCGTTTGAAAATAAAGATGTTTGATATGAATTGAGTGGATGAGTGTTCCAAAAACACAAGGCCAGGAACCACCAGGCAAATATGTAGTGCTGTTAAAAATTTAAATCTGTGGAATATTAATGGAAATGATTTGAAAATGTATGTAATCAACGTGTTTAAAATAATGTTTAAAATCAAAGTACTAACTGGACATATGAACCAATTATAAAAAAAAAAAAAAAAGTGTATACACACTGATAATGTTATTTTCTATTTATTTACTCTTTTTTTTTTCTTGTGTGAGATGAGAAATCCTTTTCTATGTTTTATGTAAAAATGGCTTAGGCCTGATAAACTTTAGCTTCAACCTACTCGTTTTTGTTTGGCAAAGGGAAAAATACAAAATCTGCATTACCTGTTTTTGCCTGGTCTCAACAACATTACCATTAAGAACCTGTATCCTCTTCCTGGTATTCTCTTCCCGTCATGATCTCAGGCTTTGTGCTCCTCCAAGGTGCCTGCCATTTCACTAAGCCATACCTGTGCAATGTCTAACCTATAGTTCGAATCAGAAAAGGGGATGAGTTCAACACCCCCTGGGTGATTATGAATACAGTGGGGCCCCAGTGCAAGAGATTAATCAGTTCCGCGGTTGGGATCATAACGCGAATTTGCAGTATGGCGGGCAATGCAAACATATATTAATTAGCTAATGTGTGTAAAACCCCAGGTAAAAATATAAAAATTGTATACACTTACTAGTAATTGGTATCAAAATAGTATAGTAAGTCCTACTTGCATATAATATACATGCATACGATTAAATAACATCATAAATAAAAAATATAAAAAGGATTTATTTACCTTTGAGTGACGCTTGTTCTGGCCATATTCCCGAGTAAGGGGTGTCTAGGCTTAGCTTTCTTTGTATTTCTTGATTATCTCCGGCTTTTTTTCCATATAAATTGTTTTCTTCTCTCTTTAACATCACTAGCAATTTTGGGACTCATGGAAAACCAATTAAAGTTTGATCTATGCACTAAAATGCATAATAAATCCAATATTGAAAGCACTCTCACATGAGATCAAGTCTTTACACAGCCATCTTTTTCGTGACCCCGTCACGCTGACCAATAGTAGACCAGTATCTTAGGGAGTCGAGATGCTTACCGGCTTGTAGTGACGCAGCAGAGGCAGTTTGACGTCAACAGAAAATGAGAGCAATTACCGAAAAACGCCTCAAGAGGAAGGAAAAACAACTAACACAACCTACCCCACAGGTCATGACATTTGTTAATGTTCATTATAAAGCGGAATAAATGTCTTAAAGAGGGGACGTAAAAACTCAGAATTCCGCATTGTAACGTGAAAAAAAACATAAGCCAGGGACGCCATAACCCGGGAGTTCGCTGTACATGGTCATGCCCTTTGGAATCACAAATGCCCCCGCTGTCTTCCAAGCTCACGTCAACTACATCTTTCGAGACATGCTGGACAGGTTTCTGTACATTTACCTTGACAACATCGTAATATTGTCTCTATCATTGGTTGAGCATGTTCTCCATGTTCGTACTGTGCTGCAACTCCTGCTGGAAAACTTGCTCCATGTCAAGGCAGAGAAGTGCGGGTTTTGTGCAGCTTTAGTCTCATCCCTATGTCACCTTATCTCCAAGGACAGTATCAGCATGGACCCTGCAAAGGTCTCGGCCGTCACCTCCTGGCCTGTCCCTGAAACCCACAAGCAGTTACAACGCTTCCCTAGATTTGCCAGCTTTTACAGGCGGTTTATTAGGATATAAAGCAGCCTGCCCACTCATGCCTCTCACTAGCCTTAAAATCAAGTGTCAGTGGAATCCAGCAGCAGATGAGACTTTCAAGGACTGTTTCACTTTGGCTCCCATTCTTCAAATGCCTGACCTGGAGCTGCAGTTTGTGGTTGAGGTGCATGCTTCTGATATCGGGGTTGGAGAAGTTCTTTCTCTGTGGTCTTCAAAGAACCATATGCTCCACCTATATGCCCTCTACTCCCATTGCCTCTCACCCACCAAGGCTAACTATGACGTCGGTAACCGGGAACTTCTTGCAGTTAGGAAGCCATGGAAGAAAGATGATATTGTCTGTAAGGGACCAAAATCCCTTTTCAGGTGTGTACTGAGCACAAAAACCTAGAGTACATCCATCAGGTCAAAAGACTTGACTCACGCCTAGCCCGTTGGGCACTCTTCTTCACCCGATGAGTCTACCCACACCTAGCGCTTGCCCAACTACACGTCTGCCTGTCCCGGATTCCCTCCATTCTGAAGTCCCACAATGGGCCCGTTCTTCTAAGCGGACCTGCCACCCTGGAGTTCAATGGACCATGGATGCACTGCATCAATGTTTTTGGTGGCCAACCTTGGAAAAAAGATGTGTGTGAGTTTATCAAGGGCTGTTCTATTTGCATCCAACAGTCATCAGCCTCCTGCCGGTCTCTTGCAACCCCTTCCCGTCCCCAATGATGACTCCTGTCCTTCTGCTCTCGTGTTTGCCCAACGGTGCAGACGGACCTGGGCTAGAGTTCGCTCAGATTTTTTTGTGGAGGCGGACGGTACACCTATACCGCCAACAGATGGAACACCCCACCATCGACTTGCCACCTGGGCCAGAAGGTCTAGTTTTCTACCAGGCACCTGCTCCTTTATGTTGGATCAAATAAACTGGCACCCCGCTTTGTCCGAACCTTCCCCATTCAGAAGATGATAATCCCTTTGGCAGTGCACCTTGCTCTGCCTCGCTCCATCAAAACAGCTGTTGACAGCTCAAGTTCCTGCGTCTCTGCCTCCTCCACCTCTCTGGTTCCTTGAGGGAGGTCCTGTATACACAGTCCGCTCCCATTGTCAAACCAGAGAGCTCTAGTACTTGGAAGATTGGGAGGGGTATGTACCTTAATAGCAGTGTTGGATCCCTGCTGGCCAAATCCTGGATCCCACCATGATAGCTGACTTCCATCGCCTTAACTCAGATCAAGCATCCAGGCCATCGGAGTCTAGTGGGGCGCCCCGGCGCAATGCCTGCCCTCTCGCCCGTTGAGGTTCCTCAGCCTTTGTCCTTCCCCTCCCACCCAGTTCACAGTCCACCACTGAGCCTTCTCATTCTATGCCTCACAACATCTGCTCAACTTCCCTGCCAGTCAGCACCAAGCAACAACAGCTGCTGCTAAACTAAGCACCTTCTAAGTATATAACCTGGTCTCTCTCACCTTTCTCACCATGGCAAGGCATATGTGTTGAAAATACACTCACAATAGAACAAAGCTTTACCGTTCTACCATTTTGAAATGAGTGAGGCCGACCAATAGCAGATTAACATTTCCGTGAGGAGACGCCGACCAATAGCAGACCAGCATAGTAGTTATGCATTGCATGGAGGCATTGACGGCAACAGAAAATAAGTGCAATTACCTAAAAACGCCTGCAGATGGAGACTAAACAACACATATACAGCCAACCCCCTCAGATCGTGACAGTTGTTTTTGTTGTAAAGCAGGGAAATTGCCTTAAAGAGGGGACGAAAAAACTTTTCGTCCACATCGCAACATGGAAAAAATCGCAACATCGCATGAAAAAAACGTAAGCCAGGGACACTGTAACCCGGGGGTCCACTTTACCTGCTCTGTACACGTAAAGCTTTGGGACACCTCTAACAAGTTACAACACAGTAACTTCCTGACTGCACCACCAAAATAAAACTGACAACGGATGCTGATTGCATAAACTAATCTGTGTGTTTTTAAACTCAACAACGCCACACCAGTCGCAAATAGCTATTTTTAAATGAACACAATATATTCTTTTTGTTGCAATTTGATTAAAATATTCAAGTTTAATATTTGATCATAATTATATTCTTTCAAACTCTTCATTTTGGGATTGATCTAAACAGTCTTTTAAAGTAATCAAGAAGTATTTTTCCCATTCTTCAGATAGTACTCAAATAAAAGAGCTGTTTATTCATTTTGGCAGTTGTGAGAACACTTATATTGTATTAATATAGTTTATATCCTATGAATTAAGCATGCTGACTTGTTTTTAATACATTCCCTTTAGTGCAACACCATCTCGTGGATGCATAACACAATTCCATCTATTGGATGCATAATGCATCCCCAACCACTACTGTAGTTGCTGTCCTATATGTGCCTTATAATCCAGTATGCCTTGTATATGAAATTTAAAATGGGGGGGGGGGGGGGGGTCTTTGAAGATGCGCCTCATAGTGCAGAAAATGCTGTACATTTTAACAGTTGCGATATCGAGATGATGATGACTGATTCTACATGTAAGTTCTTTCCATTATTTTTACTGTGACATTTGCTAAAATCTTTGTTGGTTTTTGCTCATGCCTTGTAAATGCAGTTTGAACCTCAGACTGACTTTTTCCTTTTTATTGTGCAGTTTTTGGGACTCCATTAACAGTTCTGTGGGGACCCATAACTTTTTAGTACAAGTATTACAAGTCCTGGGGATCCAAATCTTACCAGAGGTAAAATGATCACTGGGCTAGATTTGACAGGTGTATAATAGCTTTTTTCAAAAATTTCTTTTACACACATGTACTAGCTAATGTGTTCTGCATGTTTATATTTTTACTTCTGTTCTAAAGAGAATAAAGGCATTACTGAATAATGATTTTTCTTGGGACTTTACCCTATTTCAAAGAAAATTTTTGGCACAATTTCCAGCACGCCTAAAGTTCGTCTTACTAATTGAGCATGGGATTTTTAGGTCCAACTGTGTATTGCCGTTGTTCATTTTTATCTACCCCTGTGTAACATAGAATGACTTGTTGTAATGAAAGGTGAATAGAGTCATTGTAAGCTTGAATGACTTCGTCACGTTTGGCTGATTGTCACTATTGATTGTCAATTGTAGCTCTGGCAGTAACCACAAAGAAGACAACATTCTCTTGTTAAATAAAATCAAGTACTTGATTTTATTTTTTTGTCTCTTGATGACCAAATACTGTTATACGCCTTGAATTAGTAGAAGATGACATTTGGAATATGATTTGGCCTTATTACCAAGTTACTATCAGTATGCAGCCATCGGTAAACATAATGGATGGGAGCCAGAGGTTTAACACCAACACAAGTCTCGTGTGAGGGCGCTTGTCCCTGCTAAGAATCGGCAGAAGCCCTGCAGGAAACATCTGGAGGAGATTTTATGTGCAGATGTCGGATTGAGATAGGAGCCTTGTGAGTGAGGACTCAACCTCCCACCTCACCCTGATGGGACTTTGGAACTTCCAGGTGGGCTGAAGTCTTGGCTTGAGATGCTCAAAGGTCCAAAAAACAAACTACACACACCGACCCCCACACTGCCATCTGCTTGGTATGACGCTGTAATCTGTGCTCCATTGTTTCTGCTCTCGTTCTGATCCATTGTTAGCCAGACCCTCCAGAGACCATCTTCACACAATGTTTTTCCTATCCAGGTCAACATTCACAACACTTCCTGCCATAGTTCAGATATTACTGTGGTAACAACTGATAGAATGCATGCACTGCACCCCATGTTAAATAGCTAATGTGTTTAGAACCCCAGGTAAAAACATCCAAATTGTACATACATATTAAAAATTGGTATAAAAATACTCTTGTAAGTGCTACGTATATATAATATACATGTACATGTACAATGTACATACATATACAAATATAGAAAGGATTTATTTACCTTTGAGTGGAGCTTGTTATGGCCATATTCCCTGGTAAGTGTAGCCTAGCTTCGTATTTCTATTATCTCCAGCTTTGTTTCCAAATACATCATGTTTTTACTTATCTCTTTAACATCACTGGTAATCTTGGGACCCATGGCTAACCCTTTCAAGATTGAATTAAGCAGTAAAATTCCCTATAAATATGGTTTTGTAACCACTAGCGATAGAACAAAGCTTAACCATTCTGCCACTTTGAAACGAGTGAGGCCGACAATAGCAAACCATCATCTCCGTGAGGAGACGCCGGCCAATAGACTCATTGACGGCAAAAGAAAATGGAGTCAAAACAACACATATACAGCCAAGCCTCTAGGGTCGTGACAGTTGTTTTTGTCACAAAACCGGGAAAATACCATAAAGAGGTGATGGAAAAACTCAGTACTCTACATCGCAACATGAAAAAGATGTAAGCCAGGAAAGTTGAAACACGGGACCCCTTCACTGTTTTATGCTCTATATTTATATTATACATTATACAAAAAAAACAAAAAACATTAGGCAAATAATGTATATGTTTTACTAACTAATATACATCTGTATTATATATACATAGCACTTACTATACTACTTTGGGACCAATTTTTAATATGTATGTACGATTTTGATGTTTTTACCTGGGGTTCTAAACGCATTAGCTATTTAACATAGTTTTGGATTGCCTGCCTTACGAGCCCAACCATGGAACGGATTTATCTCGCAACACGGGGGTCACGGATAAGCCGCACTGGACTATAAACCGCAGGTAATATGGGATATTTACGCAAAAAGATGGTATATGGAAGTTTATAATTTATTTTTTTATTTAATTTTTTTGTAATTGCCTGCTAACAGCAATATCCTCTCTTTAACAGTATGAACATGACTGCATGTTTAGTCCCAACATATCTTTAGAAACTGGATGGATATTTTCAACTCAAACAAAATACTGTTAAATAGCAGTCAAAAAAAAAAAATCGAAATCAGTAATTCAATAGCATCTTCATTTATTATCTCTTTTTGTTCGATAGATTATTTCAGTGAACATAAAAAGACATTGCACATAATTCATATATACAATCATAAATACATGAATAAAATCATATATAGAGTACTGAATATAAAACTTACACGTCACAAATTTATCCAAAATTTTATACATTCTCTTATTAAATTTAAAAATGTTATATATATATAGAACATATATATATATATATATATATATATATATATATATATATATATATATATATATATATATATATATATATATATATATATAAAGTCACAATATATACAAGTCACAACACACAGTAACTTCCTGACTGCACCTCCAAAATAAAGCTGACAACGGGTGCTGATTGCATAAACTAATCTTTGTGTTTGTAAACTCAACAATGCCATACCAACTGCAAATAACAATTTTGAAATTCCTTGTGACAAAGATTCCAGCTCCTAATTTCATCCTTTTTATTGTGTAATTGTTTTGGAACATACATTTTTTTCGTACTGCGAGTCTCAGGGACCTGTTATGTTCCACTGGGGGCCTCTCTCAGGTGGTAGTGATATATCATTGCAGGGCTCTCTGGAGGGGTGGAGCCCAGGCAGCACACCTGCAAGCTATTTGCAATCTACTTGCCTTTTTATACCAAAAAGACTGGTTCTCACACGGAGAAAAGACAACGAGGAGGTATATATGGCTCAGCGCAACAGGGTAAAACTCGGAATGCGTCGTGACAACGGCCGACAATAATCCGACAAGGTTCCCTGTTCCCTGTGTTGTGAATGTTGACCAGGGAACCTTGTCGGATTATTGTCGGCCGTTGTCACGACGCATTCCGAGTTTTACCCAGTTGCGCTGAGCCATATATACCTCCTCGTTGTCTTTTCTCCGTGTGAGAACCAGTCTTTTTGGTGGTCATCCTAACTTTGACTTTGATGTTCCCCGCAGACTCCTCACCCATCCATTTTGGCATCATTTCCTTAGCAACTCTCCTTGACCCCATGTTTTTAGTTGTCACTTTGGTTAGTGCTGTTCTGCCGTCGTCGTGGCTTTTTAGTTGATACTTTTCTCATCACATTATGTGTGATGGTTTTGTTATTAAAACTATTGCCCACACTTGCTTGGCTGTTCAGTCTCTTTTTGGGTCCAGTTTTTGTTTTTATTATAAATCTCTTTCTCTCTCTCTCTCTCTCTCTCTCTCTCTCTTTCTCTCTCTCTCTCTCTCTCTCTCTCTCTACATATATATATATATATATATATATATATATATATATATATATATATATATATATATATATATATATATATATAATTTATTTACACTCACACATTGGGCCCCCAGTTTTCGAGATTAATCAGTTCCGCGGTTGGGCTCATCAAGCGAATTCGCCGTATGGTGGGCAATCAAAACATTAAGTTAAATAGCTAATGCATTTAAAACCCCAGATAAAAGCATAAAAATTTTAAATACAGTGATCCCCCCTACTTTGCGTTTAATGGGGGGTGTCAACCTGCCGCGAAGTCTGAAACCCGCGAAGTAGGGTATCAGTTCTTAGATTTCTATGCACGCCCCAATATAGCCGCAGTAACCATAAATAATCCTTTTTTTTGTATTTTTTGCATATTTTATTTCCTTTCTCCTATTATTTAACATTACATGATCCTTATTGCATTATTAACTTTATTGTATATTATTAAAGAACTAATATTACTTAGTTTGTTTAGAATTTGTTCTCAGGAATGGTTATCTGCACCAAGACTCTGGTGAAAGAGTACGCAAGTCATCACGTTGAACTTCACATTTATTTTGGCTCATGTATGGTGTATCATGTAGTATCTGTTGAATAATAAATCAACAACAATCTTAAAGTCAGCCAACTAACATATACACACTTAATCTATAAATTTACTGTATTTTTAGCCGACATTAGCGGGTTAGCAACAACTAACAACAAATACTAACTATAAAGTGCAACCTCTACACAAACGAACACATAAACAGAATAAACACTCGTCGCTTACTAAACATAGGCAGTAGTGTGCGTTATCAACATAAATAATAAACTATAAATATGAGTTTATGTTGTCATTCACTGTCACCATAACGAGCCGAATGACGCACAGAGAACGTAAAATAGGAAACGGAAATGCAACGCGACCTGACAAATTAAAAACATACATTTCAAAATAAGATAGAAAACGTCACGATGTACTGTTTTGCTTTTTTCAATTTTTTTCCATTTTTGTGCATTTTTTAAATTATTTTTTATTTTGAAGTATTTTTAATTTTTCCTGGAAAAACCCGCGAAGTACTGAGCTAAGACCGCGAAGTAGGAGGGATCACTGTACATATTAAAATTGGTCAATTGATGAAATCGAACTGAAAAGATGTGAATCAATGGCTGTGTTCAAAAAGAGTTAAAAAAAAAATATATATATATATATATATATATAATTTATTTATTTATTTTTTTTATTTTTTTCAGGTAAAAGGCATACCTGACACTATGGTGGCAAAAACTCAACTGAACTTTACTCCTGCTATCACCAGGTTCAAGCAATGGAGCAGGTAATGCTGACTGCATTTTTTGTAGATACAGGCAGAAACATTCTGACCATAGTGGAAATGTTTGGTGGACGTCATTGCATCTCATTACAAATATGACAACAGCATGCTTTAATACATTGAAATCATTGCAGAAATCAATTCATTTAACCCTTTAATGAGTCAGCAAAAACATAAAAAAATAAAACAAAATACAAAAAAGGAAAAACCCCATTTATCTGTGCATTTAGCACTGGGCACAAATACAGAGCCCATAGTTTCACCTCACAATGTAATGTAAAGACTATGAAGACAGTTCATTTAAATCTTTAAATTCTTTAAATCCCGACTAAAAACACATTTATATTCAAAAGTATTTAGTTAATTTAGCCTGTCTGTAGCCTTCTTCTTTTTTCTTTTTTCCTGCCCCCCTCTTCCGGCTGGGAGAGGGGGCTAGCTAGATGGTGAGGGTTGACTTGACCGCCTCCATTGGGTCCTGCGTTGGTCGACCATCACGGGTTAGGAGTTCGGCCGTCTGCAGTCCACCTGGCTGGAATGTGGGATGGTTCCTGCCCAATGGCCTTGCCTGCTGTCAAGACATCACTGCACTATATAGCACAATATGTTTTCTGTAATTTATGTTGTTTCTGTGTCTGGTACATGCAGCATCCACTTCAACCTGTGGGCCTGGAAGGGGGCTCCTCCCACCTGTGGTCCCTTCTGGAGGTTTCTGATTTTCCCCAAATTTGGGGTTTTTGAGTTTTTCCTTCCCCTTCTGGGAGCTTTGACAGGGGATGCTGTTGTGTACCCTATACTGAAAAGATGTCTCTGTACGACCTCTTTTCATTCTGTGAAGCCCTTTGAGACTTCGGTGATTTAGGGCTGTATAAATAAAATTTGATTGATTGATTGATTGAGTTAGGTATACCTTTGGACTTATTGTTTTTTGATGTGCTTCAAACAGGAGGCTTCTCATTGACAAACAAAATAAATAAAATAAAAAACAAAAATGGCAAGATTAAATATGAACAACCCAGGGAAACATTTTGTAAGGTTTGGCAATGTTCGACTGGTGGTGAACCACATGCAATTCACACTTTCTCACATTCATACTGAAGTAGCTCCTCTCTCTCATTAATATGAGAGCTTTTATTAAAACTATCCTCGTCATGACCACTGGACGGGCGCACAAACAGGAAGTAGAGAAGGGGTCAATCAATGAAAGGAGGAAGTGCTGGCAAACGGCAACAATGCAGACAGGAAAACAGCCCCCTCGGTTTCACATTATAAATAGGAACGGAACCCTGCAGTGTTGTCCTGGAGGTCATGAATGAAGTGATGGGAAACAATAAGGGTGCAAGGATGCTATTTGACCAGTTTAGGCGTAAACTGAGAACTTCAAGGGTCACCGGGGACATGAGCAAGATAAGTTGTGAATTAAAATACACATTTTCACTTATCAGCAGACAAAAGGTGCAGAATGTCATCAAAGTGTATGAAAAAAAAAATATATATACATTGAATATATATATATATATATATATGTATGCTGTATATATATATATATATATATATATATATATATATATATATATATACTGTATATATATATATGTATACTGTATATACTGTATATATATATATATATATATATATATATATATATATATATATATGTATACTGTATATACTGTATATATATATATATATATATATATATATATATATATATATATATATATATATATATATATATATATATATATATATATATAAAACTAACAAAAAACTACAGCACTGTAAGTACCCAAATGGATATAAAATGACACGAAAAGAACAGAATAAGGAAAATAATATAATAAATAATATAACAATAATAATACAAAATATATATATTTAGAAAAAAAAGAAATGTTACATGAAATTACTTTTATAATAGTTATAATAGTAGTTTATAATAGTACAATAATATTGGGTTATTTTTGGCTAGCAGAGAAGGCCTTGTTAGCCTTGACATTCCACCAATGATATATAATCAATAGTCCATCTCATAGTTTGCACATGTTTAAATCCCATTGTATAGATATTTGCTTGGCTGTGAGACTCCACCCATTTTCCATGAGTTATTATCACACCAATAGCAGTGCACTTCCTTAGCCTAGTCAGTCATAACGTATTACAACACTGTCAGTGTGCACAATGCACCCTCGATAGTGTGAAATGAATGTTTCTCAGTCAGCGATTACTTTGAAGTGGTTTGATCCTAGAAACACAAACCTCTGATTAAAATAAACAAATTGCCCTATAAGGGGGAAAGGGTGTTAGTAACTAAATGGAAATCCGACTCCCCAAGAGTGGAATTCAAATTCTGTTGACTAACTTTGGTTCTTCTCATTCTTTGTTACACCTGCTTCTGTATGCATTGAAAGGTGGTTACTGAGCTATATATGAATGGTAAACAGGATTAATCTCACTTGGGGGAGGGGGGGGGGACTGATAACAACTGCTATTCTGAGAAGCACGTCCTCAGATAAAAGATGACACGTCTAATTTGTACAAATGCAAGTGTCCAGCATTTAGGCCTGCGACGGATCACACATCAATTTGCACATTTGAGCTAAATTTGACAGATTTAAACATGCTACATGAGAGGTTGGAAAGCTCATGGAAATTTCATTCAGATAAACGTCATCGTACTGTCACAAGGATAAATTGGTGCGTCGGGACTGAAACAAACAGGTTGTTTTAGTCAGCAACACTGCATATATTTAAATGTTTAGAAGTTTACTTTTTTATTGGAAATCCACTATTTTGTGAGCTGAGAGTGACAGGTCAGTTTTCATTTTTACTAACATGCCAGGTAGAGTTATTTTGGCCCTGTAGGACATACTTTGTAACAAGCAACACTTTTGTTATTAAAACAAAGAAAATTATTCACTGTAAACACAAGAGAATTAGGAAGTGGACTTCCATTAAGCATTTGTCAGCTGAAATATATATTTTTTTTCTTCAATTCCTTATTGTTTGGAAATGACTAATAGCAGCAAAATGATTGATAATCAGCCCTGGATCAAATGCAATTTAAATGTCATGTAATATTTTCTCATATGATTGCATTGTCAGCAGACATACTGGATACAGGGTATGGTCAGGTTCTTGCCCAAATTCAAATGGAATAGAGGTGAACTTCTGATGGTACACAAACAGTTTAGAAAACATGTGCATGGATGAATTTCATTGCGTTTCAACAACAACATTCTGGAAAGAATACCAGAGATAAGTGCAATACATCCATGCAGACAATATCTTTATCAGAAGTAATGAGATGGTACCCTAAAGACTGAGAACTAACAAGCCATTCCACATTGAGAGACCCACTGAGGAGGTTCTTGTCCCCTAGGATTTGCTGAAGGGAGTACATTAGACACGTGGCTTGTAGAGGAGCATCCAAGGCCTTTCACCTCAGAGCTGTCAACAGGCATGCCTGTGATCCCCCCTGCCTGTTAAAGACCCTCTGGGGGTTAGGACTGTAACTGGAGCTTGGAATAACAGAGGAGGAAAGCACCCTGCGGACCATACGCCTGGCCAGGCAGGCTCTGTAGCAATCTCTCGTCGGCCAGGGTAGAGGTCAAAGGGCGGGGGATCTTTTTCACGCTTTTCTCCTTGACTGTCAATCTCTTGCCCCCTCTCATTGTCAAACATGGATCAGACAGACAGGAGGTCAGGACAATATGGGTCTCCAGGAGGCCTCTCAATGGACACTGGTTCAGGTCAGATCTTCAGACTCTTAATTGTGACATGTTTTTTACCATGCCTTGAATATGTTCGACAAGTCTAATAATCAATTTCAGTGTATTGAAATCATTTTACAATTATGGATGGTTGTTATAACAGGTGTGTGAAAAAGAAAAATGTCCCAAATAATGTTACGTTCCTGAGACAAAATTAATGACAATGCCTTGAATTTCTCAGAGTGATGTTTCCTTGCTGAACATGCAGGATTTTTGACAAAACCTGGGACAATCCAATGTCCTTAAGACCATAATGCAACTTCTGGTATTTGCGTTTTTAGCATCTGGTTATGTCTGTGTGAAGGAAATCATATATTAGGTTGTTATCATTATGTGCTTATATCTTGTTTAGAATAGTGTGCATTGCTATCCATGTGTGCAGTTCTAGTTCATCTCGCCCCAGTCCTTAGATAAAGCTGTTGACGCAGGAAAGTGTGAGCCGAGACCTTGGCCCAGCTGCTGGTGGCGCCCGACTGGCTCTTTTTGTTATGTCTTGTAATGTGCAATGCTTTGCTGAATTAATAAAAACCAGGCAGGGGCGCTTGGGCAGTTGAATTAGCGTTGGAGAACGTACAAGTTTATTTGTCCAAGCTTTTTCCCTATCCATGGCATAGAAAAGTCAATCTTGGCTGGTCTAGGTTACTCTTGCTGCTTAGCAGCTAGGCTTGTCCTAGTCCTCTTTTAGAGATTTCTCTGACATTCTAACAAATTCAGTCTAGAGTGGTTCGCTCGGTTTTCCATTACGTATTACAAAGAGAGAGGAAAACCGTCCGTTCACAAGGTGGGTAGGATATCACCAGGCCAAGTTTTTTTCTACAGTTATAAAAGGATGGACCTTCTGTTCTAACATCAATTATAGCTGTTGAGGTCTTCTAAAAGAAATCTTCTTGGAGCTGTAGAATATATATAGTGTTTATACTGAACTAAATAGACTTAAGAGTTCAGATGCGCATTTTGAAAAACAATATTAACTGGAGTACCACCAAAGGAGGAGGATTTGGACCCAGAAGCACACAATACTTGAAAAAAGGAAACATTGAATATCTTTATGGACAACAATTCACCGCAACTAAATAAACATTGGAAACTAGAATCTCACTCAGAGACTAATTTCAAACCATTCTCTTAACCAATTATCCTCACTGGGATCAAGGGCACACTAGAGCCTATCTCAGCTGTTTTGGGGCAGTAGACGGGGTACATCCTGAAGTGGATGTCAGCTAATCACAGGCACACAAAGAAAGAGAACACTTGCACCCAAAAACACAACTAAGGACAACTTAGAGTGTCCAATACACCCACCCTGCATGTTTTTGGAATGTAGGAGGAATGTGCCCAGGCAAACCCACAAGGCAACGGGGAGAGCATGTGAACCCACGACCTCTGCATGTGAGTCGGACATGCTGACTAGTTTGCCACTGTGGAACCCAACTAACTACAACTACTGACTCATAAAAGCTTGAGAGCATAAAAGAACTTCACATTCTGATAATTGGTGATAGAATGAACTGTGCCGAGGCTACAAGTACATAGCACCCATTTCATTTCATACTTCATTTCATGCTTTTGATATTCAAATCGATGGGTAGGCTGTCAAAAGAAAGGCTCAAGGGGCCACAACAAAAATATTACAACCATTGTTTTCATATCATAGATAAGGAATCCTAACAAAATAAACATATGGTAAGAAATAAATTGGATGATAAGCAATTGATTTTATAGTATTTTATGGTTTATTTAAGACATGGGGTCAAAACAGACTCGTTACACAAGGGATGGAAAAAGAAAGCCAACACGGAAGAAGCATCACAAGCTAACCAGAGACTTTTCAATACAAAATTAAAATTGCAAATGCAACAAAAAGTCACATTTTTGAAGAGAAAGGGAAACTGATTTCATTGCGTAGTATAATGATACTATACATATGAAAATAAAACTTTTGAATCATGATTATGTTATTACTGCGGTGAGAGAAATGTATTTTATTGATAGTAGCGGAAATTATGTTTATATACAGTGTTTGTATTATGTGATTCATACATCTTGGTTTCAAACAAATTAACAATTAATCTAACCCCCTTTGCTTCAGCATGTAAACAGAGATACAGTCCTCCCTCTGAAAGTTCTGAAGTTGCTTCATATATTGACCTGAAACTGTATGAGAGCCTGTACTGGAGAATGAAAATAGTGAAGTTGGGGCATTTCAAGTTTTGACCACTAAAGATGGCCATGACACATAAGAATTCTGCTATGACTTATGCAGCAGTCTAATTTTGTTGCAATAATAATAACTAATGTCTGCTTCTTAAAAAGATCCTAGTCATCAAAATGGGATTAAATATTGCATCAGTTGGTTAATGCAGTAAATGATGCAGATATATATGCAAGTGTACATAGAAACACTGTTGAAAACTGTTACAGCAGAGTATTGTTAATATTCCTATTCACCGTGTCTCATTCTAGGTCACTGGTGATGTTTTTGAACCGTTGCCAGGAAGATGCTTAAATTCATCTTTGTGGTATGAGCAACATGTGCCTGTTATTTTTGTTTTCTGTTGCTGTGCAATGTCTCCTTGTGGGTGGGTGGGTGTGTGTGTGCGTGTGCGTGTGTGTGCGTGTGTGTGTGTGTGTGTGTGGGTGGGTACGTGTAAGTGCGTGTGTGTTTTGCATTTTCTTTTGCAGAGATCAGCTAAAGCACATAACACTGTGGTTAGCTGAGTTGCACACCCTTGGGAGTCAGAAAATCAGTTTATGAACCCGCTTGAAGGTGTGGTGTTCAAAAAAGAAAACTTTATGCAAGTGAATCACTGATGAAAAAAATGTCACAAGTGTGACATTAAGTCTATAGTAAGTGTTGAATATCATTTGATACGCTTCATGTTGTGACATCAGTCACCATTGCTGTGCCCATATATTTGTTACTTTTGTCATAATAGTGGTGTATTTGTCAACTTTTGTCATTCTCATGTATAAATCGCCTTTGGGTCCTGTATTTACAGTGGTGACTGGTTTGTTCATAGGTGCATCAGTTGCCAAACAGTTGTGATAGTGTTTCTGACATTATTTCAGTTTTTGGATCTCAGTGAATTATGGCTGGAACATGCGGATGACAGGAGAAACAAATCATGCTAACAACAGACGTGGGGGGGAAACACGACATGAACCACCAACCCAAGCTAACAACAGACGTGGGCGGAAACACAACATGAACCGCCAACCCAATAGAACTGAAACTTGACTAAAATAAACCCACAACGGAAAAGACGTAACAGAACATAACACAGAAATGGTCTCACCCATGTCACTCTGCTGCTGTGTGTCCTCAACTTCTTTTTCGGCAAAGAAATGAGCCAGAGCTTTACTTGCAGAAAATCTCCTCATTGTTGTTAATTCTGATCTGGAGAAGTGCTGCTTACTCTGCAAGTCACCATCAAAAATTGCCAGTATAGCACAGACCTAGTTATTGGGTCACTTCCAGAACTACATTAGCATTTGAATGAATGATCCATATTTACATCTATTGTCGAAGGCTTTTAGATACAACAAAGAGTTTCATGCTATTACCACAATCAGATCAAAACTGACCCTAACGACACCAACCTTAGTGCCAAAAAACATGTTTTTTTTTTCTTATTATTATTTTGGTAAAGTGTCTTTATTTTTAAATTTACTTTTGTTTAGATAGAACTCTGGTGTGATAAATGTCCTGCAGTGAGAGGAAGGCTGCTCCACAGATGCGGTGCAAGGTCTTGATCACACGCTGGAGAGCCTTTCTGTCCTGTGCTGTACAGTTGCTGCACCAGACTGTGATGGAGGTGGCGAGAACACTTTGCATTGTACATCTGTAGAAGTTGTTGAGAATCTTTGCTGGCATGCCAAATGTCTTCAGTCTCTGCAGAATGTACAGTCTCTCTTGGGACTTCTTGATCATTTGTCGAGTCTTGTGGGACCAGGCAAGATCCTCGCTAATGTAGGTGCCAAGGAATTTGAAGGCTTTCACCCTCTCCACCTCTGTCCCATTGATGAATAGTGGTGATTTGTGCAGCTCCAACTGCCGCCATTGGGTCTATGATCAGTTTTTTGGTCTTGTCTGTGTTGAGGTGGAAATTGTTGCTGGGACACCAGACCACAAGGTCTGCCACCTCTTTCCTATATGCTGTCTCAACCCCACCAGTGATCAGCCCGATGACTGTAGCATCATTTACGTACTTAATTATGCTCGTATTGTTTTAGGAGGTGACACAGTCTGACTGTTGGTGAAGAGTGTGTAAAGCAAGGGGCTCAACACACAGCCCTGGGGTGCCCCATTGCTTACATTTCTGGTGCAGGATGTGCGGTTGTGGACTCTGAATAATTCAAGAGATTTATTGTCACACGTATAGTAGTACAACACAATTAAATTCTTAAGTTCACTTCATCGAGCAGCAGACTAAATACCTCAATCGAGTAATAAATAAATTGCAATAAATAGCAATAAACAACAAACAGAGACAATTGTGCTAATAATGTTGTGGAGAACATCATTTAGTACAAAATTTGTAGTGCAAGATATTGTTTATGCATGCAGTAGGAGGCAGATTAGTTTGTGAGGGATTCGTTGAAAATGCGGATGGCTTGTGGTTAGAAACTGTTTGCCAGTCTGGCAGTCCAGACCCTCAGGCTCCTGTAGTGTCTACCTGATGGCAGTTTTTTTGTGGGTGTGTCTTGTCCTAGATGATTTTGCGTGTTCTCCGCAAAACACTGGTGTTATAAATGTCCTGCAGTGAGGGTAAGGCTACTTCACAGATGCGCTGTGAAATCTTGATTACACGCTGGAGAGTCTTCCTCTCTTGTGCCGTGCATTTGCCATGCCAGACTGTGATGGAGGTCGAGAGGACACTTTGAATTGTGTTTCTGTAGAAGTTGTCAATAGTCTTTGCTGACATGCCAAGGTGGAGAGGTAGAGATTGTTGCTGCGACATCAGGCCACAAGGTCTGCCACCTCTTTCCTGTATGCTGTTTCCACTCCACCAGTGACCAGCCCGATGACTGTAGTGTCATCCACATATTTAATTATGCTGGTGTTGTTTTGGGAGAAAACACAGTCCTAGGTGAAGACTATGTAAAGTAGGGGGATCAGCACACAGCCCTGGGGTGTCACTGTGCTTAAAATCCTGGTGCTGAACGTGCAGCTGTGGACTCTGACTGATTGAGGTCTGCTTTTGAGGAAATTCAGCACCCAGTTGCCAAGGCGGTGTGCCACACGAAGTCCAAGGAGCTTGTCTGTTGGTTTGTCAGGGATGACTGTGTTAAATGCTGAGCTGTAATCAAAATACTGTACGTGTCCTTGTCCTCAAAGTACGTGAGCACTGTGTGGATAGCGGTGTTGGCTGCATCAGCCGTGACGGCATGGCGGCGTGAGGAGGTGCGGGATGTGAGAAGGGTGGAACCAAAAAATGCAGGACTGAGAGGGATGAGGCGCAACTAATGAAGGTTTAATCACAAACTGAGGCAGGAGGAGATGGAACAAAAGTACAACAAATTACAAGAAAAATAAGCACAAACTCACTGGGGACAAACAGGAAGAGAAGGGTGAGGCTTCTTGAGAAAGGCGAACTGATTAGAGTGAGGTGACGGCTAAACAGCGAGGTGAAGACGATGACCTGACAAAGGACAAGACAAAACGCTGGAACGTAAATACAAGCAGAACTAATTAGGAGAAGCGCAACACTTCGGAATCAACAGGAGCTTGGGGGAAAACTGACTGGCCGAGACACGAGTTTGGAACACACGGATGACAGATGAGGCAAATCACAATAATGACAGACGCGGGGGAGGTACGACAAGACCTTACTGTACCATGAAACTACACAAAATCAAACCCACAACAAAACAAAACCGACAGAACGTGACAAGTGGACTGGTTGTGATGATATGCAAAAAACGGTGTCTGGAATGGTCTTTATGATATAAGTGATGACAACCCTCTCAAAGCATTTAATTGTGATTAAGGTAGGGCTATGGGACGGTAGTTATTCAGGCAGGTCATGGTGCGTTGCTTGGGGACAGGCCCTATGGTGGTGGCCTTGAAGCAGGTGGGGACGGAGGCTTACAGGTTAAACACATCAGCTAGCTCTGACGAGCAAACCCTGAGTGCACGACCGGGGATGTTATTTAGACTGGCTGCTTTCTGCGGGTTTGTTTAGCTCAGAACATTGCACACATCTGCTGGTGTCACCATGAGAGAAGGGTCCCGTGCACACGCCATGCCCAGCATCTTTCTCTTTCTTTTTCTGACCAGGATCCTTAGGGAGTCAAAGCAGACGTGAACTCATTCAGCTCATCTGATAGTGTGGCTTGGCTGGATGTGACTGCACTACTTTTCTGTCGATAGTCTGTGATGTGTTAAAGTCCTTCTCACATGTGTCGATGGTCAGCAGTGGAGAATAGCCATCCAGCTTCTGTCTGTACTGTCTCTTCGTCTCTCTGATGACTCTATTCAGGTTATATCTGGCCTTTTTGTAGTCCTCAGTGGTACCTGAAACAAAAGCAGATACTCTTGTATGTAATTTGGCCCTCATATCACAGTTTATCCAGGGCTTGTGGGTGGGATATATTCTGAGATGCTTAGTAATTGTTGGTGTCTCTATACATGTGCTAATGTGCATACACATCTAATCCTACAGTGTCAGTGGCTTCACACACGGTTGCAGTTTTAAACACGTCCCAGTTTGTACAGTCAAAGCGGTACTGAAGCAGCTTTACTCATCGGGGGAGCATGCTTGAGTTGTCAGTAGATCGGTAGAGGAATATGGAGTTGTGGTCAGTTTTCCCAAAGTGAGTCTTGGGACAGCCTTGTAAGCACCTTTCACACTGCTATAGACTTGGTCCAGGATGTTATTTTCCCTTGTCGAAAAGCCTACGTGCTGATAGTACTTAGGAAAAACAGTCCTGAGGTAGTCCTCCGCTGTGATAAATACAGCATCCGGCTGTTTGGTCTCGTGTTTGCTGATGATGTCATGCAGTTGGCCTAGCACGCTAGCGGTGTTAGCTCTTGGTGGTATGTAGGCAGCTGTTATAAACAAAGTGCTAAACTCACGAGGCAAGTAGAAGGGCCTGCACTTCACCATCAGCAGTTCAATGTCCGGAGTACAGTACTTTGCGATGGTTGGTGCGTCCAAGCACCATTGTTTACTCACGTAAACACAAACGTTGCCCTATTTGTGTTCCCCGGAAGCTAATATCTGGTCTCCTCAGTAAACAGCATGTGTTTCCAGCTGATGTGTCGTTCGTCAGCCTGGTTTCAGTAAAAAAGAAAACACAACACTCTCTGATCTCACATTGAATGCTATTCCGGGTTCTCAGGTCGTCGAGCTTATTCCTGAGGGAGCAGATGTTAGCTATGGTAGGTATGGTCTAGCAGCCCTAGCTTTTAGCCTAGCGTGTAGGCCTCCCCTCTTGCCTCGTTTCTGCCTCGGCTGCCAGATGCTCAGTCCGCCCGAAGCCAGAACTGCCACCTCTCCAGGGGTAATAGAAAGCCAAAGTCTGTGAGGCTAAATGAAAGTTCGTGATAAATTTCACCTCATCTCACCCTTGATGAGTGTCATTTATGTGATTGTGATGTAATTGTCTAGCTTTTAACCCTTTCACTCCCATTGGTACAGTAAGTTCCACAGCTTTAAAAAAATAAATAAATAACAGCTGGTATAGGAATAGTAGCAATGTGATGAAATGGCATCCCAGTGGTTGACACACATTACAAACCTATCTACAGAATCTAGTTGCAACCTTTCCATACACAACATGCCAGTGCTGCATCCACTGTCGCCAAGTTAAGTTGTACAATTTCTCCTCAATTAACCATCTATTACTGCAGAAATATATAGTTAACATGTGCTTATATGTGTGTTACTTTTGATTACACTGATTACTATGCATTGTAGGTGTTTGGTGATCATTTTCACTTCTCTGGCACGTTTTTTGTACAAGTATTGTAGTCTATGGAATATACAGTCCGATTGGTATTTCTTTGTGGAAATGGAAGTGGGAATTTTTTTAACTACGGTAGTTTTCCAGGTACAGTGGGCCCCCGGGTTACGAACTTAATCCGTTCAGCGGCTACGCTCGTAACTCGAACTCGAACTGCTCGTATGACGGGCAATCCAAACCTATGTTAATTCGTGAATGCGTGCATCGCGTGCAAAAACCTTAGGTAATAACATCACGACTTTATACACATATTAAAAATTATTAACATAATCAACTGTACAGTTTAATTAAATAACACGTACATATGAAAAATGACATTTACCTTTGGAGTGACGTGACTTGAGCTGGGTGGAGGCGGAGGGGAGCAGAAACCAACCCGCATAGTTTGCACAGTTACACTGATATGCTATTGCTCTTACAATGTCACAGTCACTGTTTCAGTCACGGTGTCAGTCACGGAGATGCTAAAACATATCATCCTCTTACTTCTTCCTTTACCACTACTAGCAATTTTAGAAGCTATGTCTAACAGATAAAGTTTGCAAAGTCTTCACAACATTCCTTCCTTCCGTTTTTCACTCATTTTCTCTCCTTCCTTCCATCCCGACCAGCTGTGCCATCAAGCTAGATAAAGGCGTTCGGCCAATAGCATATCGGCATTTCTGTGATTGACGTGACGCCGGCCAATAACATCTCTGTGAGTGAGACCGGGTGACCTTAATCGACCAATAGCATATGGCATCTCCGTGACAGACTCCGTGACTGACACCGTGACTGAGACAGTGACTGTGACGTTGTAAGAGCAATAGCGTTCATGTTACTGTCACAAGCGTCAACTGCTGATTTAGTTGATGCAGCTAAGCGAAAATATATTTGCATACACAATGGCCGGCATGTCGGATTGTTCGTAAGACGAGAGGTTTGCTCGTAAGTGGGGGACAATAATCTCCGTGGTCCACGCTCGTAAATCGAATTGTTCGTAAAACAGGGTGTTCGTAAACCG
Organism: Hippichthys cyanospilos; assembly: GCF_059441005.1. NCBI lineage: Eukaryota > Metazoa > Chordata > Actinopteri > Syngnathiformes > Syngnathidae > Hippichthys > Hippichthys cyanospilos. Next base: position 21,670,910 of record NC_142379.1, on the reverse strand, counting down.
GGGGCCGACTGTATCCTTGACTTATATACAAGTAATATATGCCAAAAGTTCTTATTTTTTAATATAGTGAACAGGTTAATGCAATATTAATGTCTGATTGCTGTCCTCTTGTATTTTATTCTTTTGTGTGTGTGTGTGTGTGTGTGTGTGTGTGTCTTTTTTTTGTCGCATAAATGCATTCTTGATTACATTGCTGCAATTCCATTGTGCTGGTGGATTTCATTGACTATTGAAAGATACCAGAATTGAAAGACAATCAACTATGAATATGCTGGCCAGGATGGCGAATTGCATTTGAGGAACGAACCCCTCCCTTCCCTTTAAAATGCATGCAGATAGAAGGAAGGGAGTTAATTACCGGTTGCTTCCGGAGGCCCTGATGTGCAAGCTTTGCAGGTCGTTGCTGACCCCTGGCCCATTGACTACAGTATGTACTATATTGGGACCTGGTGAACATGAGCGGCAGAGGCTGGAGCTTCTGTGAGTCTTTTCTACCAGTACATTATTTGCTGTAACCTTCTCAAATCTACTGGGTCCATAGTAGAACTTGAGAAGTGTGTCTCTCCTCTCCTTACCACGGAGTGTGACACTAATGGTGGCAGAGGATCTTGAGAGTACATGATAAACTACTGGATTGCATGTTGTGTGTTTTGGCCCAACCATCGCTCTTTTTTTTTTGGTTTTGTTTTTTTGTGACCATGGTTTTATAGACCTGGTCACATTTACATAACCAATACATGTTTTATTGTTCAAATGTGTGGCTGGCAGACAGTGGGTGTAACCAAGTGTGTCAAGTGTGCTTATGTGGAGAAATTTTTTGAAGTTTTACCTAAAGATAACAGTCTCCTGCTTCAGCAGGGAAAATATTAAAAAAATATGCTAGAAAAAAACTCAGTACAAGAAGGTAGTGGAGCAGTTGGGGTGACTGATGAAATATTACACTGATGGAAATTGCTGCCGCTGAGGTCCTGCCTTAATCCCAAAATAAACAGTACATGTATAAGAAAATGATTGCAATTTGAGGTATACTGTCTGTCTCTAATGTAAAGCTTTACATTGAAAGGCATTGTAAAAACCTTTGGCACGCAAATATGCGATCGGCTGTTTATTTGTTATTTTACGCATGCAAAGCCTTGGCAGGAAAAAGAGCTCAGGTCAGTAAAGCAGGAATATGTTTCAAGTGCTTAAGACTCCAAGGTGAGGATGGCATCTGCACTCAAAGATATTATGCTCAAAAGATACATGTAAATGTAGCGACTAATCCAGTGACCGAGTTTAGCCTCTCAGGTGGGTGCGGGGTGGGAGATGTTTTTTTACGCACAGCAATGAAATGGTGAGTGAATGATATGCAAATGATGTGCTCAAATCCAGATCTTATGCTTGTGATGTTTCCAGTTATTTATTAGTTTTGCATAGTATTGAGCGCTTCAATTGTTTGACGGCGTGGTGTGGCGTTGTTGCGTTCTTTGCATTGTTGGTGTTGGCGTTGGTGTTGTTGGCATTGTTTGCATTGTTGCGTTGTTGCGGTGAAAAACCGTATGATCTCCCCGTCACCCAGCCCCGTGCTGCCAACACACCTGTCCTTAAATAAGTTCCCAATTATCTCCTCAACCCTACCCGGCCCACCTACCCGGACCACTTATGCAACAACAATTATATAAAGAAACAATGGCTCCTACAGTAAGAAAAAAGGATCCTCAGACCACAACTATTGACTCTGTCCAAATCTGTAGTCCAAGGAGGAGCATAAGACTAGAGAGAAGAATAACTCAATAGCTGAGAAGGGAGTGGTTGGATTGACCAACAAACAAATGGAGTTTATTGAGAAACTTAAATTTACCCCAGAGCTGAATGCGGAGTTCAAGGAGGCATTTTCGAACAAGTTCTCAACGAAGGAAGTGCATATTCACACTACTTGTAAAACCAATGATCGACCTTGCATTAGATACAAATTATATCTCTCTAAACATCTCCAGCTAAAGGGCTAAAATATGAAATTAATTGTCCAAGGAGTTGGAGGAATGGAAAAGGCCGTCTTCACTATGGGATATACTCTCCGACTTAGAGTGAAAACTCCCAAAGGAACCGCAACTGAGCACAAAATTCTCTGTTATGTGTTAAAGACTATTGCAAACATTAACCACGCTGTAACACCGGAGAAACTACAAAGATTCTTCCCAAACGTCTCATTAAAGGACCTAAATCGCTCAAAAAGAATGGAACTACTGATTAGCCATAAGGAAGGCCTCCTGGTCCCACAGCCAAAATAGTTGGAGACCTCGTCCTCTGGGATGGCCCCCTGGATAAACAGTCAGTGGGCCCCATCCTGATCTCTTTGAAGACGTAAACTTCGCCGTGCGCAGCTCTGATATCCACTATGCTCTACGAATGAGTACAGCTTCTAGTGCATACAAAGAAATCCTCATGGGTTTAGTCAGATCTCGAGGGGTCAGTAAGATAGGCGAGGTAACAGTCATTTGAGGGACTGCTGCTTCCAATAAAGAAATTGTGCCGTGGTTCAAGTGGGACAGTGTCGGTGCTGCCTGTGAACCCCTTTGGGGTAGCTTTAAATGTGGTAAATGTCCCCCTGGAGGAAAATAAATTGACACTGGGTGAAGAGAAAGAGCTGGGAAAAATAAAGAAATGCTTCAACTACAAACTACCTGATAAACATTGTGAATCCCCTCATTGGGACGCAGCATACCCATGGAAAGGAGACCCCATGTTGCTACCAGATAATAGACATGTATTAGAGGTAACCTTTCACAACATGAAAAAAATGGCTGTAGAAGGACCCAGAGTGTAAGCACATACAAGGAGCAAATCCATGAAATGATCTCAAGAGGAGCTGCTATCAAACTCACCAAGGATGCGATTGACAACTGGGAAGGGCCAAAATGGTATATTAGCCATTTAGTTGCTCCAAATCCACACTCAACTACTAACCCTGTGAGAATTGTCTGAAACAGTACTCAAGAATACATTGGGGTCAGCCTGAACAATCTACAAGGGTTCTGATGTCTTGAATCAAATAAGAGGTGTCCTTTTGAGATTCAGGACTGGATTGCACGCTGCACTAGGCAATGTGAAAAAGATGTTTGGCTGAGAGACAAAGAAGTGCATGTCCATCATTTTCACTGGAGAGACATCCCAGAAGATGAAGTGGAAGTCTTTGCAATTGTCAGACTTAACATGGTAGACAAACCTGCTGGCTGCATTGCCCAACTTGCCATGAGGGAAACCGCTAACTTGCCCCATTTTGCAACCATGGTTGATGAGCACAGGGTTTTGATGGATGATAGTAACGTGGACGACATCCTAACATCCCACAACAACATAGAGGAACTACAGGAAATAACCAAAGCCGGAGGCTTGTCTCTGAAGCCGTGGATACTGACTGGCCAAATTGGGAGGTCTACCGCCTCAACCGTGCACTACGTCTGCCTAAAACCCTTGTTCTACCAAACCAAATGGAAGACAAAGAAAGCAAAGCTTTAGGAGTTTGCTATGAACCGGAACTGGACAAATTTCATGTGATGACCACCATAAATTTCTCAAAAAGGAGAGGAAGGATGAAGACGGAACCCAACATGCGCAGAGATTAAGTCAGAAGCAACACTCCAAACCCTTTGACTCGCCGAGTATTACTTAACCAGATTACTGGATTTTATGACCCACTTGGTCATTTCCAGACCTGCAAAACAAAAGGCGGTGATGCTTGTGAGAAAAGCATACCAGGAAATGAATAGCAAATGCCCTGGTAAGGACACATGGGATACTCCACTTTGACCAAGACTCGAAGAATATATGAGGCTTGCCCAGATCAGGCTCAGGTGAAGCCTCACACCTACCTCCAAGAGCCCTTGGCCAGCCATTGGGAATCACTTTCTCCGATGGAAGTGAGGCTTCTTATGGAGCTGTACCCTACCTTCGATGGGAGACACATGATGGAGTTATAATCCAGGTGGTAGAATCTAAAGCAAAACTTTCTCCTCTGTAACAGAAGGGAGATGTGATTAAAGCGGAAGTATGTGGCGCTGTTGTCTCAATATGCTTGAAATTGCACTTCGAAAAGCACTGCCGCATCAAAGTTGCACACTGGGTACACTTTGTGGACAGCCAAACTATCTTGGCAGCAATCCACAAAGACAGTTATGGATACCAAACTTTTTTTTTTTTTTCAGGATCATCTCCTGAAGAGATCGACGAAAATTCAGAATGGCAGGAAGGTCCGGGGTTTCTGAGTATGCCTGAAACAGTGTGGCCTGAGAAGATAGCAAGTGATATTATGGCCAATGTTGCTAGTAACATCACAAGTCGGCAGCCTTTACTACTGTGGCCACAAAATCCCCAACTTAAAAGTTTCTTAGCCCCACAAATTCTAATACAGGCTCTTGTGCAGCCACTGGAAACTCAACACTTGGATTGTAAACAGGCCTTAAATCAGCCAGGATAGACAAAACACAAGAGAGAAAATCCTGGGGGGTGGCTTTACCACGTCTTGTCAGACTTGAACACTTTGGTAGTTTGACCAAACTATGTGGAAAACTTGCATGGGTTTGCAGAGCTGCTGAAGACTGGCTAAACATAAATGATCGAACCTCAGGCTCATCAAAGTGGGAGGTGAGAAGGCCTAAATCAACAGCAGATGAGAGAAAAGCAGCCTTCCAGGACCTAACCCTTGCAGCCCAAGATGGTATGACTTTCAAGGACATGACTTTAAACTGCCTTGTAGTTGTAAATGATGACAATAATGGACTCTTGCTTTGTGGTGGCAGAGTTCAAACATGAAGAAGAAAAAGGGAAAGCAGTTCCGTCAATTCCATTCCATTCATGGATAGCAACCTTACTTGCCCTAGAAGCTCATGAGGCAAATCATGAGGGTGTTGATGCCACTTTATTGCACACCAGAAAAAAAGCCTGGGTTGTACAAGGTCACAGCGTTGTCAAGAAAGTGATGAATGGATGCATTATTTGCAAGAAACGAAGAGCTCGACTGTGCCAGCAAGTGATGAGTACCCTTCCAACTCGTGCGTACCAGCCAAGCAAGTCCCTTCGAATACACTACCCTGGACCTTTTTGTGTGTTGATGCCACTTTATTGCACACCAGAAAAAAAGCCTGGGTTGTACAAGGTCACAGGGTTGTCAAGAAAGTGATGAATGGATGCATTATTTGCAAGAAACGAAGAGCTCGACTGTGCCAGCAAGTGATAAGTACCCTTCCAACTCGTGCGTACCAGCCAAGCAAGTCCCTTCAAATACACTACCCTGGACCTTTTTGGCCCCTTTGAGGTCAGATGCTATGAAAAAAAGAACGAAAAAAAGGTTTGGGGAATTGTATATTGCTACATGGCTTCTAGAGCTGTCCATGCAGATGTTGTAGATGACCAGTCTTTTGAGAGCTTTCTTTAAGCATATGCCGGGTTCACTGCTCTGCGGGGGCACCCTTTTAAGTTATGGTCTGACAGGGGCACAAACTTCGTGGGTGCTAGAGATGCTGTGAGGAAGTTACATAGGCACCTGGCTTGTTGACAAAATGTGTCTGTAGAGGACATGGCTGCCAGAAATGGAACAAAGTGGCAATGGGACTTCCACCCTGCTGATGCTCCGGACAGAAATGGGCCAGCTGAGCTTATCGAGCTTATCAAGAGAGCCCTCAGCTCCCTCTGTGGAACAACTGGCCACTACACCTGGGGGGAATTCCAGACTGTTCTGTACTCTGCAGCCAATTTGACCAACGAACGGCCAGAGCACAAGAGCAAGGAGATGTAGTGGAATACCTAACCCCAAATTCTCTTATTCTTGGCCACACTGGACAAGGAGGAGACTGACATGGGATCACCTTGGAAACCCGTCCAAGTTGAAGACTGAGAGCTGTTCACTCTGGTGTTGACAAGTTTTGGAAAAGGTGGAGTGGCACACACAAGTGGCACAGAACAGAGAGAAATATAAAGGTTGGAGACATAGTATGGATTGCAGACCAAAATGCTTCGAGGGGACAGTTCCGGCTCGGGCATGTTGTTGTAACATATCCAGACAAGAAAGGAGTTGTCTGAGATGCGGACATAATATCTTGCATGAGCCATCCCACTCCCACTGTATCCAGAGCCCAGGAAAAGCATTCACCTGTACCCTCGACAATCACCATCCACAGAGATGTACGCAGGCTGGTAGTCTTAATCCCTATTGAGGACCCACAAGAAATCAACTAGTCAAGATATACTAAAATAATGCTAAGTCTTCACCATGGTTACTCAAAGACTTTCTGGGGCTTTTGATTTAGCAAGCGAATAACCCTGGGAGGCAACTGAGTGCTTTAAGGGCAAACCTACACTCAGTAGGAGGAAAGGTGGTTGGGCCTACCTCCTTAGATTAGAACATCCAAGATGTTGAGATTTCAAAAAGTTGTGCCCTCTTTGGATCACTGATCGGCCAAGTAGGAGGTGTAAAGACATTTGGACTATGGACTGAAGGAACAATCATTTCTCAAAGTGCTTTATGAAAAAAAAAAAAAAGAAAAAATAACTTTGTTGAAAGATGCATTTGGAACAATCCTCTCCGCCCACCAGCATGGTGATGTGTGCGCATGCACTTGGCGGAGGCTACAAGTGACAGGTGTTCAACATCTGTCATTTGTCACTCGCCATCACATAGCCATCAAGCAGCAGCACACGGCCCATTGGTGGGTGACGATTAAAGTGCTTTCATTAATTGCTCAATGCAAGCTAATGGCACTCGAATACTCAATTGGCTGTTTAGTCCCGCATTTGTTTTTTTATGCAATTGCAGCACAAGCGAATGTGAATTGTTTGTTTTTGCCATGAGGACCATTGATCTTGTTTGTATTTAAGTTAGTCCATACTTGTATATATGGATATTTTATTAGTTTATTAATGTTACGAGTGGGGTCACTCAGGGGTCTTGCTCTCTGTTGTGTTTCTTTTTTTCCCTGTGTTTCCTGCCATCTTCTGTTTAGGTGTGCCTGTGGAGGAAAGGTGTTTCCTCTGCCCGAAGTCGTTACGGATCCCATTTCGGTTTCGGCTGTTTGCTGTCCCACCCTTGATTCTTCGTCTGTGCAAAATGTATATCCTGTGTGTGCCGTTACTCGCGCCCAGGCTCGAAAATTGGGTGGAACTGTGGATTTGTCTGAGTCTTGTATGGCTACATTAGGTGAGGGTGAGCCCTCCGTTTTGGTGTCTCCCACTACTGACCGCACGCGATTAAAATGTGTCAACAAGCCTGTTGTTTTTCCGGCAGTCGCAGAACTAAGTTTGAATGTAACAAGAGAAATGTTAATTGATGCGCAGAAAAGTGATCCGTCGCTAACTTTGTGTCTCTCCTCTGTTGTAGCCACAGAGGAAGATTGCCCACCCTGTGCGTTTTTTTTGGACAATGGTGTCCTGATGAGACGACGGAGTCCTGACTCAAATGCATTATGCTCGGTTAACCAGGTGGTTGTGCCAACCGGCTACCGTGCGCAGGTTCTTAGTCTGGCCCATGACCCCAGCTTAGCTGGCCACCTGGGTGTCAAGAAAACCTATCATCGTGTGTTGCGCAACTTCTTCTGGCCTGGTTTGAAAGCTGATGTCGTGAAATACTGCCGTACGTGCCTCACGTCAAATCGTTGAGAAGCTCAACCATCCAGCCCCACCAGCCCCTCGGCATCCGATCCCGGTGCTCAGTTCTTTTCGCGAGCGTCTCCACCAGGTGTGTCAGCTAGCCCGAGATAAGTTGGCAAAAAGCCAAACTAGACTGAAGGAACATGGTTTCGTTGTCCCTAGCACTAGTGCGTGGAGCTCGTCCTGTGTTTTGTTTCCGAAATCCGATAATACCCCTCAGTTAAATGCCGTTACCAAACCTTATGCGTTGGTCCCTGCTTTTTGCAGGACTTTGATCTGTGAAGGGCACAGGAAATGTGCTGGCGGATGCCCTGTCCAGAGGGAGCGAGTAATATGAATTGAACATCTGGGGGTGTTCAATTCTTGGGTGTGGGGGTGTTACGAGTGGGGTCACTCAGGGGTCTTGCTCTCTGTTGTGTTTCTTTTTTTCCCTGTGTTTCCTGCCATCTTCTGTTTAGGTGTGCCCCAGCAGTGCACTAATTGGTCGGCTCCAGGAAGGCCCACGATTGGCTGCCACTGATTGGAGGTCGCACACCTGCCATATATTAAGAGGAGACGGAAGACAACATTCATCTCTCCTTCGCTTCCAACCAGCCACGCATTAGTACTACCAATTGTCTTGAAACCGAGCAGTAGGGGTGAATCGCCGTTTTTGTTGTACATTTTCTTTCCTCCTGTTTTTGGAGCTAGGGAGGTAAGCTTATTGTCTTTTGGTTGTTTTGTTTGCTAGGTTAGTTTGGTTATTGCAGAGATTGTTTTGTTTGTTATTTTGGCCTTGGTTCACCCTGAGTTAATTGCTCCACTCTTTTAGTAACCCTTTTGTAAATAAATGTATCTTTTGTTTTCCAAACCTTTGGGTTATTGGCTGGCTGCTTGGGAGTTGGGGAAGGCGGGGCCCATTACTCATGTTATGTCCTAGACCCTAGACTGGGACGTAACAATTAAATACTATGTTAATGTGACAGGGCTTTGATTTTCCCCCATTCAGGTTTATGACCTGTGTGTCTTCATTAATAAAAAAGATAAAAATGAGTTATGTCCCCCGTGTGCTCCCTGGCCCGCCCTTTGGGAGGGCAAACAAAAATATCTGAACGGGCATTGTGAGCTTTTTTTAGTCTTGCACAAGCCAACATGTCCCAGACACAAAAAGAGATATGTGGAAGGTGTAGTTAAAGTCTATGTACTTTAACTACACCTTCCACATACTGTATGTCTTGTATACAGAAGTACAAGTCAGAGAAAGATTAGTATGTCATTTTCCATAAGAAAAAAAAGGGAGCAACACACCAGTCAAGCCATGGTGCTAACGCGAGAGCACGTCACCCTGTGACATCAGTGAATACTCTCTAAAGTAATGAAATTTCAACAGCATGAACCTGTTTTCCTTTTTCTTGAAAATTGAGAAAACTGTTCCTTGATTACGGTTGTTATACTATTATGTAATATTACACTCTGTAAATTGATTGGTAGGGAGATAATGAAAAGCAATATTTGGGGGTGCAAGGGGGAACCCATGAGTTCATGAATACTCAGATGAGTGTATTTTCCCAAAGATTTGCACAAACATGCATGTGAACTAAAGTAGAGGTGTATGCATACAAGAGGCAGAAGGTGGCCTGCTTAAAAAGAACATTTAATTGGAAGCATGTGGTTCACTGCACAGCAGAGGGGTGAGGGGCCTATATGTTGTGCTTTTTAGTGAGGGTGCTAGTTATAGTAGAAAGGAGGGGGTAGCTGTTTGTGTGTACGGTGGGTGTCTGTGGCCGTCTGGTGGTTGTAGGGGCATGAGAATGTAAACCTCGATGGAAGGGAGGCAATTAAATGGGCCTGGGAATACAAAGTGGGGGCTGGGAATGGAGTGAGTTCTTTAAGTGGACAAAATTTTACCATGAACTGACAAAATGAGATAGAACCTCAAAATTTGGACTTTGCCCCTGATGTAAACACATGAAATAGCTATACTGAGTGTCAAGCGCTCGTCGACATTCCCAAAAGGTTTTTGAATGACAGTTGTTTTGTGTTCAAGAGAGTCAGACATCGTTAGACAGAACGATCATCATGGTTCAAACAACACACATTTTGTGGCCTACCTGTGGAAAAAAAAAGCTTTGTGTTCGTGACAAGGCTGCATGTTCAATTGACATTGCACTTTTTTTTATCAAAGGAGGAGGAGTCATGTCGAGCGGAATAGAAGATAAATCCCCCTGTCTCATATATGAGATGATTTCAGCAACTAAGGGTGAAACAAGTCTTTGGGTAATGTAGGTACTTACAAAAATATGCAAGGATTGGTTTCAAATTTTATTTTCATATGTTTATGTTTATTTGATGCGCACTGACTTGTCAAGGAAGCTGCAACAGCATAAGGTCATAAGATGCTGCTAACGTTCTACATACTGTAGGTCTACTTCAAAACAAACACAACAAATATTATATGCATATACATGGTATTATCTGGAAGGTAAAAATAGGCCTCCAAGAATACATTTCGATGCTTACTTTTTGATTGCCACAGTCAACAGAAGCCTGTTACAGAGAAGGAGCCAGATGGTTTCTCAAAGAGAGGTACATACCCGTACTGTATATGCATGGCATGTACCAACATCAATTCGAAAAAGTGACTTTCAATCAATTTAACAAGTCATTTTGGAAAAATCTGTAAAGAACAAACAACTTCCAAAATGACCCCTTGAAATGAGCAAGATAGCAACACCCTCTTGGTGCTGGTGGTTGACTATTTGTTTTTATGTTTTACAATGCATGATGTGATTAACACATCATGCATTATTCGCTAGCTAGCTTGGATATGTTCGCAACAGAGCTAACGTTAGCTAGCTACGACAAGAAAGATAATGCTAATGTCATTAGCCAACGTTTTTTTTGACAAAGGTTCATGTTGGTTTTATCTTCTACCAAGGTAAGAAACCACATTTAGCAGGGGTAGCCCATACCAAGCAAGATTGAGGGGATTTTTCCAGCATAATTTGATTGCTTTCATTTATTTATTTCCCGGTGTCTTTAACTTGCAGATAGCACCATAGAAATCACGAGTTGTTTACTCAAGTTAAACCAAACAGAAATGTCTTTTTCCTAAATTTAACATTAAATATGATATGCATATTAGGCATTATTGAAGTTGGCTGCAGACAACTTCCACAAATCCCAAAGGCAGCAATATGAAAATCAAAAATCATTTGGATCATATTTTATGATGTTATCATTTTATATATCAGTTTATTACACTGTTGTGTAAATAAGGAGAAAGGGGTTTGAAAGGAATTCAGTACTTCAACTTGATTCATTTGCAGTTTTACATTTTTTTATGTCCTTGGCATACTTATGTGTTTTTATTTGGTTATCTGATTTGCACAGCGCAGCTGGGAGTAAGAGGGGTTAGCACGTCCGCCTCACAGTTCAGAGTGCCGAGTTCAAATCCAGCTCGCTCTGACCTCTGCGGATTTTGCATGTTCTCTCCGAGCCTGTGTGGGTTCTCTCCAACTTATTTCCACATTCCAACAACATCCATGACAGGTGTATTGACACTCTAAATTGTCCTTGGGTGTAATTAGGTGCATGAATGGTTGTCCGTCATTGTGCCCTATGATTGGCTGGCAACCAGTTCAGCGTGTCCCCCACCTACTGCCCGTAGACCAGGCATGTCCAAACCCAGTCCTGGAGGGCCGCCTATCCAGCATGTTTTGGAGGTTTCTGTCCTCTTACCACACCTGATTCAAATGATCTGCATTGGATGACGGAAACATCAAAAACATGCAGGATAGGTGGCCCTCAAGGACCAGGTTTGGACATGCCTGCCGTAGACAGTTGGGATAGGTACGAGCAAGCCAGCGACCCTAGTGAGGATAAGTGGCTACAGATAATGGGTGGATGGATGATTTTCATAGTGTGCAACATCTAATTTGCTTTAATTATGACAATGCACATTATTAAGGTAACAGTCTGGATATGCCACTCTATGCTCACGACATTTTGTGAATAATTGAAAGCACTGCAGTAAAATTTCATTAAGAATGAATGGTGCTATTTTAAAAAAATGATTAAAAGATGGGCCTTTGAGTATGATTTCATCCTATTGAAGATAATACTGCTCTCATCCAGAACACAGAAGTGTGATGTGTAAATAAGAAATGCATCTAATGCTTCAAAATTTGTGAAGTCAACTAATGCATCCATCCATGCATTACAGCATTACGCATGTAGCCACGTAGCCTCACTGAAGTCTCTGGTTTGCTGGTGCTTATCCCAACAGTCTTCGGGCAGGAGGTGGGGGACACCCTGACTGGTTGCCAGTCACTCATCGGGCACACAGTGACGAACAACCATTCACGCACCCAATCACACCTAAAGACAATTTAGAGCCGGCTCTTTCACTGAGCTGCCCCTCCTGAAACATGACTTACAATATTTATCTCAAAAACCAAGTGGAATTGTGATCTTTGAATAAGGAAAAAAAAAAAAAAAAAACTTTTTTTTTTTTACTTTTTATTTTACTTTAAAGGACCTTTCAGAGCTTTTACTTTTACTAAAGTTGATTTTTGGTTAAGCACTTTTACTTTTACTCAAGTCCTTTTTTATATAAGAGTAATTTTACTTTGGATTGCGTACTTCAAGTAAACAATCTGTGTACTTTGCCCATCACTGGAGATTATGCATGTGGGAGGAGACTGGAATGCATCCAAACTCCACTCAGGAAGGCTAGAGTGAGCTGGAATTGAACCCGGGAGCTCTGAACTGTGAGGCAGACGGGCTAACTAGTCTTTCACCGTGCCTCCGTAGAAACTATTCAAGACTGTTATTTGCCTGCTATGTACAGTTTCTGTCTTTAACTTGTATTGCTTTCTCTTTTGTGCGTTTCTTTCAAAAAGTCAGTTTTACACATCCGGGTTTAAAATGTCATCACATTGTGAAATTGACATATGCAAGACCACATGATACCTCAGAAGAGCCAGGTTCAATGTGCGTCGAAAGGCAAGGCTTGTATCTTCTTCATTTTTAAATGGATCGTTTCATCTTTTCATAATGGATCATAAGTTCATTTTCTGACTTATGTGTACAGTTTATATTTATTTGCATTTGTTTTCGGTTTTGAATGGATGTGTTGCTTGTTGATGCATTAGATTGATGTTCGTGAAAGGAGAGAGAGGTGTGGGAGGGCAAGACTCATGGTGTGAAGGGAAATAAATAAAAACAGACTTCACTACACACTGTAACTGTCGCATTGTGCTTTTTAGCAGGAAAGCCGCAGAATTGTAAATGCACAACTTCAAAGTGAATGGGACCTGTGACAATTGACTTCAGAAACCCAAGAACCCCTTTTTAAGGGTAAAAAAGCAATCAGTTATAGTTTACGCGGTTGATTCAGGACCCTGTTTAATTTGTCCAAGGAAGTCAGAGGTATGTTCTCCGTCAACTGTAAAGCAACAACTTAAACCATATGTCTCAAACATCAGTTCACAATCCTGCATGTTTTCGATACATCTCTCTTCAACACGCCTGATTCAAATAATTAAGATCGGCAAATCCATATTTCCAGATATGGTGGTGAGAATAATATAAAAGTAAAGTAAGGTAATGAATTTCACTTCAAACACAGTGATATTGTAATGTAACTAAACTTTGAAATCACAGTAATCGGTAATAAATAATGCATTAGTTTTGGAGTAGCTTGCCAAACACAATGTGTGTGTGTGTGTATACTTTCATGTAAAATAATTTTCCATATTCTGTTCTTTATTGTGTCATAGTATGTCCATATGGTTAAGAGTTATAGTTTTAGTGTAGAGTTTTTAGCCAATTAGAATTCAGCTGACATGTGTTGCCAGGCAAACTTCATAGCAGACTTCATGTCTACCTGAGCCCAGAGGCGCTGGGCATTCGCTTGAACAGTTGAAGGCTTATGTGCAGTGTGCAATGACATATTGTGTATGGGCCCATATTTTTGTTAGACAGCTGCAATAGCCAATCAACCCATAAATACACCTTCAAGAAACCCACGAAGAATGTGACGTAACTGGACGCTCACTGCAGGAAGGCGGTGTTACAATATAGTGATCCACCATGTTTAACAGTGGTAGTAGTTTAAATCAAGTTATTAAAAAAGAAAAACATGTTGCTCAACCAGTGAACGTTAGCGTTAGCGTACATCAAAGCCAGACCCGCTGACGTTTTTTTTTTTTTTTTTATTGGCTGAAGAAGAGCAAAACAGAAATTGGACTGAAACAACTTTCAGCATTGTCGTCTATGTCAATACAAAAGGATTTATTATTGGAAATGACATGCGAAGACAAACTCAACAAGCACGTCATGAAAGTCTTTCTGAGGAAAAAAAGAAGAATGGATTTTGTACTGAAATAAGTTTGTGAGAGTCGTATTTTTGATTTTATGTCGTTCATATTTAATTGTCATGTTTGGTTGGGTTTGGTTGTTGTGAGTTTGTGGTGTTTTGTTCATGTTTCTTTTCCACTCGCGTCTGCCTTTATTTTCTGCATTCTTGTGAGTTTGATTTTGTCCACCTGTCTGGTGATAATTTGTCCGGTTTTGCTCCCGGTTCAGTCCTGCCACATTTCCTTGTTAAAACTTCCTTTTTTGAGCCACATATTTCTCCGTTTTCCTGCATTTTTTGGGTCCCTTTCCTTCCTCCTCCCAACTCACCATGGCCGGACGTGACATTTATATTAAATTGCTATTTGTAATCTAGCATACAATCTTGTTAAAGGTTGCCTGCTCTTCATGGACTTCATAAAACTTTGTGGACAAACAACTTGAAATTATTCTTACTTATTGTAAGTTTTGGCACGTAGAATTACGTTTTAATTCTTTCTAGAAGAATTGAGTTTTAATTTGCTACTGTGGGTTTATTGATGTTTAAATGCTCTGAAAAATAGCCTGGGTAGCTCAGTAATGCGTACGCGTGTGCATGAGGGGTCCAATCACTGAAGGCCGAAGTGTGAAATGCACAGAATCCTTCAATTCCATTTTCTATTTTCAACCATTTTTCACAAGGGTTTCAGGCTTGCTGGTGCCTATCCCACCTGGTTTCAGGCGGCCTGAACTGGTTCCTGGCCATTTGCAGCAATCATATGTGTTTGTATATTTATACTAAGGATGGGAATCTTTCACTCTCACAATTTGATTCCAATTTTTGCATCTTAGATTGAATTATGAATCGATTTTGAATTCAAAGCAACTTTGATTTCAAAATTATTCAATTTGATGAAGAATGATTGTTGCAATCCGTAGAGTCACCAAACTACTTCAGTGTACTTAGCACGACAGTTCTTTTTTTCTGTTTGAAATATAGTTTTTTCACATAAACTGCAAGTGGACCACAACTGCTAGTCTTTGAAGCTCGTTATACATTTTATAGCTTTTACTGTATAAAATAAACATCAACAAAATAAAGTTCAATTGTATCACAAAAATGATCGAACAAAATGTATTGATATTTGACAGGAAATTTAGTCTTCCCTTTTTTTTTCTTTAGTCCAATTGCCCTTCATGGCGCTTATAGTCAACCATATCAACCAGGTCTATCCATCTGGGTAGATGTTGAGCTTGTGTCAGGGTAACATTGCAAGCCTTAAGATCCAGAGCTATTACATCCAGCGCCAGCGTGTGAGGGGTGACACACCTCTGGGTTGTCTCCAGCCAGCTTGCTGGGGGTTGAAGGCCAAGATGGTGCTAGTTGGATGATCATGGCTGACATGGCAATATGACATGCGACACAAAACGGGAGGCTGGTAGCTGTTGGGTTCTGTCTCTTAAAACTTGATTTGTGACATGCTGGCTCCATGTGATGCCTTCATTCCTTCTGAGGGCTCTGGTGTCAAAGCCATCAAGCCTGGTTGTCAGTGTTTTACTCGAGGTCCTTGAGAACGCAGTGGCCGAGGGACACCCCTGGAATCCACTCACAGACTCTTGACATCAGTTGTTCAATGATGCATATAAAGACATCTGGGGCAACGACAAAGCCCTGCCTTATCTGCTGTTCATGGATATCCATTCGGAGTCTCAGCCATTCATGTGTACGCTGCTTTACGTGCCCTAGTACATCAGCTTGAAGAATGTAGCGACCTAAAAAAAAAAAAAACGATCAAAATTAGATTTTGAGCACAGAAAAAAAAGTTTTGAGAGCGCAAAAATAGTTTGAGCGAACAATGATTGATTTTGAGTACAGAAAAAAAGTTGCTCGCTCAAAATCTATGATTGCTCACTCGCGATAGCCCTCCCTCCCTCGCTCAACATCTTGCTCGTTCGTTGTGTCTCTGTGCACTCAGTTCTGCACACATGGTACGGATGTGCCACAAAACTAGCCAGCCAGCGCTAGTAAAAGCACATTGATTGACGCTTGGTCTCGAATTAGATTGCTTGTTGTGTTCACCCGGAAAGAGCAAACTAGATCACGTCAACACGTACTTAGGTGGTAATGAAACGATTTTCATTTCATGTTTCGATCCAGTTCTATTAAAAATGATTTCTACTTCAATCTATAGATGTGCAACAAATCATCATGTTTACAGTTTTAACAACTGGTTGGATATACAGTAGGCTCATGGAGTTTGCATTTTTTAGAACACGCTCACGTAATCTTTCCACGGTTGATGAAACAATTGTTGAGTCTAATTACGGACCAATTTTAAGCAAGTAACTATTAAATTCATTTACAACATCATGTATATCATGCATACTTTCAATAATTTGACTTTTATATATAAAATTAGCTGGAATGGAATAGTTTCTAAACACAATTCCCTTCCAATTCATCCAAGAGGCAAAAATGTGGAAAGTGGTAGAAAACTATTTAATGAATCACTTTAACATTCCTTCCTGTGTTTATTCAGTGCAGCATCAGTTTCACACTGTTGCACATGCCTCAAATGCAAGGTAAGGCAGCTTTGTTTATACTACAAATTTTGTACATTTAATTTGCATAGACAACACCTAAAAACAAATAATGCCTATCAAAAGCAAAGATGAAAAAACAAAAGTACAATAGATGATCAAAACTACAAAAAGAACATACATTGACAACATTAAATACATTACCGAAAGACTTTAAAAACATCTAAACGTAAGAAAGAAAAGTAGGTTTCTAAAATGATTGAAAATCAAACAAACCTTGAACAGGTATGTAGGGTATAAAGAAGGCATCCAAAAATATGTCTTATTACATTTCTTAGGAGTGTAACAAGTGATGACTGTCTTGAGGATATTTTTAATACAGCCACGTCTTAACATCCATAACGGAAGCCAAATGCTACTGGGTGTTGAAGGCATTTGATACATTGTAGAGAGCCAAGCAGGAGGAGACCAATGGTCACCTTCGACCTGCTTTTTAGCAAGTTTGGATGGGTGGTGTGTAACCTGAGCTTGTGAAGTAACACTTTTTACACCCAGAGATCAACCTGACGTGAATGCCAAAATACTTCAGACTGGCTTTTTTTTTTCTCCAGTCAAAAGTAAAAAAGATTCACATCTTTTAACAACTAGTTATTAAATAATGCTGTACAAAGTTGTGATTTGTGGATCATGAAGAAAAGCATTTTCATCTTTAGTGCACATAACTTTTCCCTTCAAAGCTTGATTCCTTGTGTAATGCAGTTTGACCTTGCAGATCTTGTACTAGTGATATGATTAGGTTTCAAAAATAGTGGAAGCATTTTAATCTTTTTACGGTGAAATTCAAGTTAGTAGTATTCTTTGTTTTTTTGCGGTTAATGGAGACTGACCACCCCCTTGTGAAAAGTCAAATTCGCAAACTTGTACTAGCGAACTTATACACTGACTATACTGTTATCCTTTCTTGTTTCCATCCCTTGACTTTAGTCAGGATCACAGGGAGCCACAGTTGCCCTCAGATTAACGGCACTCGGACGTCGAATAAGAGTGAAGCCCTTAGATGACCGAAACATGTTAACAAGCAGAGTTTACACTTGAAATTCCAATATTTACAAATGAAATGTAAGTAACAGTTTTACAAACCTCCCTTCAGTGTCCACTGCTGTCCTGCACACTCCCTCCGCATCTCACTCTCAGCGTGTGAGTTTCATGAGGAGGTACAGAAAATTTGTCAATCAGCTCACAGGCACTCCTACAAGACATGTGATTGACTCCCATCGTAACTATTATCAAATGAGGGCAGGAGTGGATACAACTCCTGTGCGAGTGAAAATATAACACTTTCAAAACAAATAGTTACGCAGTAAAAGCAAATCAAATATTTCTGCACTGTTCCAGAGATCTTTCCGTTTGGGGAAAAGATCATTACCGGAAAGCACCTGCCAAACTGCGTGAATATGAAAGTAAATATGAGGGAATTAATTAGTACTAATTTATTTAAATCCAATTCATATGTGTTGTATGAAGTGGTATGACAATGACTATGTATTTAGATTTTTTTTTTCGGGGGGGGGTCCACAGAGTAGTGGACGATATCTAGGTGCTGATCACCTCCGGCTCGGTTGTCCGAGAGATAGTGTCTGATGATCAAGGACCTGAAACATTTAACCTTGTGTTCAATTATGCTGATATGTCCAATTAGCACCAAGAAGTGTGTTTAAGAACTTTTGTGTCTAGCTTTGCCAGTGACCTCCAGTAAAGACTGTATGACAACGGTGAATAGAACTGTGACGACTGGTGAGTCAGTTGACAGCATGGAAAGACGGCAACCGGAGCAGCAAGGACTAACACTCCCAACTGCAGTTCCTGTGAAGGAGCAACCAAAAGCAAGTTACTAACAACCCTTCCAAAGCATACCCATTGGGATTCCCAAGAGGAAGAGTGCATGAGAATCCCAAATGGACTAACCTAATGGCAATGACCCAAGCTAACAGACAATCGCCAAAGAACACAGTCTGCATCCGTGACAAGGTGTGCAAAAACATGACAGGTGTCACAATCAACCACACCAAGATGTCATCTCTGAATGGAGGATGAGTAACGCAATGGTACACAGGTGCAGTGGCCAGCACTACAGACAAAATGCTTGTCACAGTCCCTGGTCAGATGGAGGAAGAGCCATCCCCGAGCAGCAGAGCACAGGGAGGAAGCTTGGCAGATCAGGATGGTGGCTATGGGACAAGATGCCTGAATAAGGTGGGAGCACGCCAAACAACAACAAAAAAATCACCTAGCCAGAATTCCGGAGACTCGAACCCCAGCACATCAAGTTCAGTGTCAACAATATATGATATTTTCTTTGGCCCAACCAATTTGCAGCAATGGGGCTTGGCAGACAATGCAGCATGCCAGCTGGGCCAAAAGAGAGCCACCCAAGACCACATCCTCTATTACTGCCTGAAGGCGTCGGGGGAAGGATAGTACTGCTGGGGTCATGGGCTCTGGCAGCCACGCTCAGCATCGCAATTATCAACTGCAAATACTAGCACACCCCAAAGCAGGCCTTCACCTTCGTCAGAGCTGGGGAGAAGGCACAACATCAGCGAAATTCTTATGGAAGTCTCCTCAACACTGCATGAGACTAGAAACTCCATGTGACATGGGAAGACAGCTCAAGTTCCCCGAGAACATCTTGGAAACCTCAGTTTGGGATGGATAGATGGATGCAAATATCCCAACGGCTTTAACATGGCACATAAGTCATTAAGTGATTTGTCGCTAACCAAATCTAGCGTTTACCCGGCCTCTACTGAGAACAAGAGGTATAGAAAATGGATATATGGATGTTTTGTTGTTGTTGTTGTTTTGTTGTTGTTATTTATTGTGCTGTTGCCGTTCAGGCAATCCAACAGAGAGAAAAAAAATATCACTACAGACATATCACAAACATGTTCCTTGAGAACAAAGTGATGGTATCCCGCTGCTCCAAAATGTTGCAAGGGTGTGGTTTAGTATTCAAGTCACACTGGGCATTTGGCTGGTTTGTAGAGATTTCAGCAGGGAGGGGGAGGTCATTCAGAGTTGAGAAGAAGATGGGTCTCTGGTTCTGTTGGGCTTTCCTCTCTCACCGCATGCACACCGGGAATGAATCACCTTCCAGTCAGCTGGGCTGAGAGCCAAAAATGCAAGAGCTGCTGGGTGATTTCCTGTCTGAGGGGTCTTCTTGTAGTCACAACGTGATCTGCCACCGCACTCGGTCCAAATATAACCAGTGTCCCTGCAGGAGATTGTAAAGCTTTCGGGCCAGTTATGCAGACGTCCCGGCTTCCTTCCTTAAAGGATGTTGAGAAGATGAAGGTGATCGTAGCTCAAACTTAATTGTACGGTCGCCAGGTGTGTGTGTGTGTGTGTGTGTGTATGTGTGTGCGTGTGTGTGTGGGTGTGTGTATGCGTGTATGTGTGTGTGGGGGCAGGCAGATGACACTCAAAAAAGGGCCCACTCCTGTTCCAGTAACAAAAGCAATACAAGCACTACTTGTTATTTGCAGATGTTGGCTCTGTGGCTTCAAAAACCCAAATGTTCTACAACAGAGTTTTGAAAAGAAGAGATGGAGAGAATCAACACCACTTGCCTATGATTAGGAATATTGCTTTTACGGTTACTCTGCGTTGTGACCTCAGCGTGCACTTGCAATGCGAAGACAAATTTCCCCAACAAGATGGATCAGCAGTGCATTGAAGATGTTGAAGCTAAAAAAGGCCTTTTACGTAGCCCATTAGCCCATTATTTCAGTGAGGGTCTTCTTTGATTGTATAGATAAATCAGTGTTGGTTGAAACAGCCCAGACTGCCAAGGCATGGTGCAGGAGTAAACTCTGCAGCAATGTTTTTTCATTATGATATCTTATAAAGTGCAGCACAACAAATGAGAAAAAAAACTCAAGATACAGCAGAGAAACCTTAGGTTTGGCAGAAAAAAAATGTCACAGTGAGTTAACTTGTTCAAGGGGAAAATGGTTGAGAAATCCAATGCTAAAATAAATCTGCCCACAGCTTTTATTTTATGTTTAATGAATGTGGAGGTGATTTATTTTCCATATGGCTCGGCTGATTTGTCTGGGTGCAGAACAGAGTGTGCTCTGTTCAGCGGCACACTCAGCAAACCAGGTGTGACACAGACGGGTCGAAACAGTTAACAGTAAATGGAACAAATTTGCTTTGAACCCCGCCCCTCCAAAAAAAAAATTGCTATGGCAAATTTAGGTGCACAGTTTTGTCATACCTTTTGAACTGCACTCTTGACAAATGCATGAATTTTTCTTGTCAAACCGGAAAAAAATACTTTAGATGCATCCATATAATCCATTACAGAATGAGCTTTTGAGCCTGAGGGCTCTCTGACATGACCTTGTTACTTACTAGTATTTTAATGTTTAATGTCCTTTAGCTTTACAGTCCAAGGGAACATGTAACTTTGTGTAGTTACTGTATTTTTGGACTATAAGCCACACCGGTATATAAGATGGATGAATATTTTCAACATAATACCAACAGAATACTGCCGTTAAATAACAGTTCAAACTCAAAGTCAATACTTCAATTGCATCTTCTTCTGTCTCCCTTTCTTTAATTCTTGAACAGTACACACATTTGTTTTGCTGGTGGATTGTCCACTCGGACTAGCAATAAATAAATAAATAAATAAATAAATAAAAAAGAAGATAAGCCACACTGGTCTCAAATCATGAGAAAAAGTTGCGCCTTACAGTGCGAAAAATACAGTATATCTACATTGCTGTGAAAAAGTTTTTCCGCGTTCCCAAGATCTATGTTTCTTTTTCAGTGTTAATATCAATTACCAATTGATTTAACAAATACAATTAATGAATACTTTATTCATGTAGGTAATACATTATCAAAAGAAACTCCATAGCCAAAAATATGAAATAAATGAATGTATAGAGAATAACCTAGAAATATTGGATGTTCTTCAAACATTAAATTATTAAAAATCCATTACTGCACTAATATTGATATGTCATTAAAAAAAATGTCAGAAAACAAAAGTTGTTAAAATCTACCAGTCTAGTAATAAGCCATTTTCAAGGTGGTGGGGCTCCAGCAACAGTCAGAGTCAACCTTCCGGGTAGTAGTTACACCAAAATTGTGACGATGACTCATCCATGAGGTCACAAACAGACTTAGGAAACTATTTAAATAAATGCCAGCTTCACTGACCCTTTATGGTCAGTCAGTGCTCACAACTCCACAATATGAAAGACACTAGCCACAAATGGCATCCTTGGCAGAGTTCCAAGAGGAGAACCACTGCTGCTTCCAAACAATAGTCATATTTTTCAATTCATATTGTCTCACATATGCCAAAAATGAATTTGATGATGATGATACCAAAACTAAAGTATGGTGTCAGCAATGTGATGTTCTATGTCTGTTTTGTTTCCTCAGGACCAGGACAACTTGTTGTGTTGGACGAAAAAAATAATTCTGCTGTTTACCTGTAGATCCTGAAGGAGAATCCCCAGCCATCAATGTGTGCCCTCAAACTCAAGAGCTCTTGGGTCATGCAGTAGGAGAATGATACGAAACACACCAGAAAGTCTACCCCAGAGAGACTAAAAAATAACCAAATCAAGATTTTGTTGTGGCCAAGTCAAAGTTCGAATTGGAATCCAATTTAAATCCAGTGAGCCCCCGTGTAACATTAAACCATTTCGCAGTTGGGGTCGTAAGGCGAATTCGCCATATGACGGGAAGTCCAAACCTTTGTTAAACAGCTAATGCGTTTAGAATCCCAGGTAGAAACATCAGTTGTTCACACATATTAAAAATTGGTACCAAAATAGTATAGTAAGTGCTACGTATATGTAATATACATGTATACAATCAGAGAACATCATAAATAAACAATATAGTGGATTTATCTACCTTTGAGTGCCGCTTGTTTTGCCCATATTTCCTAATATGGGTTATCTCCAGCATCGTTTCCATATGAATCATCTTCACACTTCTCTCTTTAACATCACTAGCAATCTTGGGACCCATGCATGACCCTTTCAACTTTGAATTAAGCAGTAAAATGCACTATGAATACGGTTTTGTAACCACTCGCAATCGAGCAAAGCTTAACCGTTCCACCATTATGACATGAGTGAGGCCAACCAATAGCAGACCACCATCTCCGTGAAGAGACGCAGACAAATAGCAGACCAGCATCGTAGTCACGCGTTGCATGGAGGCAGTTAGATGGCAATAGTAAATAAATGCAATGACTTAAAAACGCCAGCAGATGGAGGCAAAACAACACAAATACAGCCAAGCTGTAGGGTCATGACAGTTGTTTTGGTCACATAACCGGGAAAATATCATAAAGAGGGGATGAAAAAAATTCAGTATTCCATGTCGCAACATGAAAATGACGTAAATCAGGGAAGTTGTAACACGGGGGTCCACTGTACTGTGATATCAGCTTAAACAGGCAGTTCTCCAAGAAAAGCCTCGAAGCTGAAACAAGTCTACAAAGAAAAGTGGTCCAAAATTCCTCCACAGCATTGTGACTGATCAAATATCACAAACATTTGTGCTGACAAAGGTGGCACAACTTGATTTTAGGTTCAGAGGGCAATTACCTTGTCATACAGGTTCAGTATTCTGTATTCTATCATTGTATTCTGAACTGCAAATAAAATCATCATTTTACGAACTGCATTTTATATATCTTTGGATTTTCTGAGTGATATTGTTATTTATTTGATGAAAAGAAACCTTTGCAAGTTATACTCTACGTGCAAAAAAAAAAAAACCAAATCTGTAAGAGAGCAAATACTTTTTCAGAGCACTTAGAGGTCACTCTTAACAGTAGCTGTGCCATAAGATACATGCTCTCCTTTGCTTACTGTTTTGAGGTGGCTTGGCTCGTAAGAATACAGTACTATACTCCACAGTATTCACGTTTCTGCAGCAGGCCTCATTCTCCATGCCCGAGTGAATATGTATCCTATTACCATGGTCACCTTGTTCTCCATTATTTTTAGCATCTTGTTCAGAGAGATGTGTTCAATGAAATGTACTTTTTTTTTTTTTTTACCAAATCAAATGAGAAAATAAAACTATTTCAATCAAATGTTTCCTAAAAGGTCGCTCGGTGTGGCAGTGGTCACAACGTCCGCCTAGCAGTTCATGGTCCTGAGTTCAAATCCACCTCGCTCCGGCCTTTCTGTGTGGAGTTTGCAAGTACTCCTCAAGCCCACGTGGGGCTTCTCTCCGGGCACTACAACTTTCTCCCCACACTCCAAAAATATACATGACAGGTGTATCGGACATACTAAATTGTCCTTAGGTGTGATTAGGTGAATGAATGGTTGTTTGTCTCTTTGTACCCTGCAAATGGCTGGCAACCAGTTCAGGGTGTCCCCCGCCTACTGACCAAAGCCAGCTGAGATAGGCGCAGCATGCCTGAGACTTGTGAGGCTAAGCTGCTCTAGAAAATGAAAATATGGATGTATCCTAAAAGCAACGTTTTCTATTCTAAGAAGCAGACTTGTTACAGCATATCTTAAATAATTTTCTGGAGTCTGTGGGGAGTGTCATGAATGAAAGGAGTTAATGTCGTTACACGAAGATAATAGTGTTTATAAATTTTCACTTTGATTTCATGCTTCCATTTTCGATCCAGATACTTATTTATTAAGCATGAATGCTGCTTCTGTTATTAAATTACATTTAATGTGTGTTTTGTTAAAACCACTGCTTTGAAAAAAAAAGTAAAAAAAACAAAACAAAACAATGAATTAACGCTTCGTGTTTAAATTGGCTAATCAAAAGTAACATCAATTTAAGAGGGCCACTTTGAATGTAAAATAAACTGCTCTGTCGGCGAGCACAAATGTTTTTTAATAGATATATGCTGCCCTCTGTTGGTCAGTACAGAAAAAGATCAAATGATAAAATTTCCAATTCAAAAACGGCAAAAAAAAAAAAATAAAAATAATAATAAAGTGAATGTGTTCAAAAAATTCCCCAAATGTGACTCATCATGTGGCAGTCATTTCCGCTGTCAGTCTGTGATTCTGCTTTGAGGAATGCAATAGCACACGCAGCAATTTTCATATCCCAATATGTGTTCCATTTAAGCTTTTGTGTCTGAAGCACACGTGGCTAAAATATGCGGCCCTCAACCCTCCAACAGCAACAGAGCATGTTCCACAGCGTGTCTCAATGTGCGCTTACTGGAACGTGCTGCACTGACAGCAAAGGCAGCCAGGAGAACACTTCATTGTTCCAATGGCATGAGTCAACCCAAAAAAACACATCGAAAAAGACTTTAAATAGAGCCGTTTGTCTTGGACAAATGCCAATGAAATGGAACTGCTGCTGTTGATGATAACAAACAAAATGCAAATCTATTTAGAGTTGTGCTGGGTTGTTTGCAACAACCATTTTGACAGCAGAAATAGGTCAGACTAGTAATAACTGGGCAGCACAGTGAAAGACTGGTTAAAATGTCTCCCTCACAGTTCAGGGGTCCCTGTGTGCATGTTTTAGAGAAGTTTGTCACGTTTTTTTTTTTTTTGCTTCATCTCCGCGAACAGAAGACTGCAGCCACGGTGGGTGCCATCATGCTAAACATGGCAAATTAGAGATGCATACAGATAAACAAGGCGAGGGGCGTCCTCTGTTACGCCAGTCTCCTCCCACATTCCAAAGACATGCATGATAAATACATAGGACACTCCAAATTGCTCTCACCTGTGACTGCGAGTGTAAATGGTCGTTTGTCTCGTTGTGCCTGCAACTGGCTGGAAATTAGCCCAGGGTGTCCCCCGCCTACTGCCCGAAGAAGACTGGGATAGGCACCGGCAAGCCAGCCAACCTAATGAGGACAAGCGGCTATAGAAAATGGATGGATAAGCGTAGGCAGATTGACAGATTCATGTTTCGTGATTTGTGTAGCTGGATGGCATCATATTTAATTCATAAATGTGACAATGACATTGAAAAACCTGAATCTGAATCATACAGAAATCATGCCATTGAGTGAACTATAATAATTGTAATATTTTAATTGCGCCCTTGTCACTGCCTGGCAATGAGGAGGGGGTGGCTTAAATAATCACCTTGGTCTGGCGGTAATCATTTCACAGCATTGGACATGGGATAATCTCCTAAATGAATGTATGACTCAATTTAATTTATTAGGATTATTCAGTGGCGGTCTGTGCATTTCACACTTAGGCCTTCTGTAATTGGACCCCTCATGCGCACACGTATGCATTACTTGGCTATGCAGGCTATTTTTCAGAGGATTTTAAACATCAATAAACCCACATCTGTAATTAAAACCTGTCATTCTACGTCCCAAAACCTACGTGCCAAAACGGAGAATAATTTTCATGTTCTGTGGGATTTTGGGTTGTGTGGGGTTTATTTTGAGTGGTTCTGTTCTTTCGTTTGCATACAGTAGTTCGTGTTTCTGTTAAGCTTGTGTCACCCTGCATTAATTTTGATTTGGTCCACCTGTCTGCGTTTACCTGCCCCTTGTGTGTCCACCAATCCGCTTCCCCTGCTAATTGTTTCCTCCACACCTGTTGCGCGTCGGTCATTAGTTTGTGTGTGTATTCAAGCAGAGTTTTTTTTCCCAGCTAGTGTCTGGTTTTTGTCGCATTTCTGGTGTGTCACGATTAGTCTGTGTGTGCCGTGCCGTTTCCTGCCTTTGCTCCTGCCTGCCCTGCCACAAAATAAATTGGACTATCGCATGCATCTTCCGCCTCAGAGCCTTTCTGCATTTCTCCCAGTACAAAATCCATTCTTCTTTTTTTCCTCAGATTGTCATGATGTGCTTGTAGAGATTGTCTTCACATTTCATTTCCAATAATAAATCCTCTTGTCTTGACAAAATTGCTGAAAGTTGCGTTGATCCAATTTCCGCTTTGGTCATCTTTAGCCATCGTGAGTTTAAAAAAAAAAGCATTTGTGGGTCTGGCTAGCTGGTTGAGCAACATGTTTTTCTTTTTATTTTTATTTATTTATTTATTTTTTGCAAACTTCATTTAACTACTTCCACCATTAAACATGGTGGATCAATACAGCACTGCCTTACTGCAATGAGCATCTAGTTGCGTCATTTTCTAGGTGAGGTTTCTTGAAGACGTTTTTTTTTATTCGATTGCCTATTGCAGCTTTCTAACAAAAATATGGGCCCGTACAAAATATGTCATTGCACACTGCACAGAAGCCTTCAACTGTTCAAGCGAATGCCCAGCGTCTCCGGGCTCAGGCAGACATGAAATCTGCCATGAAGTCCACCTGGCGAGACAGGTTAGCTGAATTTTAATTGGCTAAAAAACCTACACTAAAACTACAGCACTTAGCTGGAGTGTAAACATATGGATATAATGTGACATTAGAAGAACAGAGTATAGGGAATAATTTTATATATAAAACGTATAAAACGTATATATTTAGTAAAAAGTAATTTAAAATGAAATGGACTTTTACTATAGTTATTACAGTTTATTGTAGTTACGATAATGTCAGGTTATTTAAGGCCAGCAGAGGAGGCCTTGTTGGCCCTGATGGCCCACCACTGGAATTATTATAATTTGAATAATAGGAGAGAATGTCAGTGGTCCCCAACCACCGCTCCATGGCCCAGTGGATCAACTGGTACCGGGCCGCATGGGTCGCACCCAAATTAATGTTTCACTTTAACAGTTCTTTCATTTGTGCTTTGCTTGGCTTGATCTTTGTTTTTTTGGCGCCGCTTCTGGCCGCAGTTTATGACATTTTGTAGTGAGTACGACTGTCTTTAAGTAGTACTTTCTTTGTAAGAATGTTACATAATATGTTACACAATACAGAAAAATACAGATACAAAATACAGATTACAGAAAACATATTGTGCAATGATGTCTTGACAGCAGGCAAAGTCATTGGGCAGGAACCTTCCCACAGTCCAGCCAAGTAGACTGCAGGTGGTCCATTTCATAACCCGTGATGGTCGATCAGCACAGGGCCAAATGGGGGCGTTCAAATCATCTTTCACCATTGAGCTAGCCCCCTCTTTGAGCCGGGAGAAGGGGGCAGGAAAAAGAAAAAGAATGCTGCAGACAGGTCCATTAACTAAATATTTGCGAGTATAAATGGGTTTTTAGTGGGGATTTAAAATTTTCTACTGTGGTGGGTGTACGAACTTCCAAAAAAAATGGAATGGAAAAAATATGGAAAAAACCCTTGATCCCACGGACTCCTTTTTAGCCCGTGGGGTCGATTTCAAACCGGCATTTTGTGACCGAAGATGTCAGGACGGAACATATGGTGATGCTAGGTCTATGAGACAGGAAGGAGCTAAACAGTGTAAAATTTTATAAGTAATTAACAACACCTCAAAATCAATTAGACGACGATGCAGGTCAGCTAACATCAGAGTAATACGATCGAACTTCGGGGGGGGGGATAAAATAAGGATTGGCATCTTTTTTTTCAGGCACTTTGAAACAATTGGGGTTTTTCTCCGCTCAGAACAGGGATGTCAAA
Organism: Hippichthys cyanospilos; assembly: GCF_059441005.1. Classification (NCBI taxonomy): domain Eukaryota; kingdom Metazoa; phylum Chordata; class Actinopteri; order Syngnathiformes; family Syngnathidae; genus Hippichthys; species Hippichthys cyanospilos. The sequence continues at coordinate 21,642,881 of NC_142379.1, read as the reverse complement.
CTCGTTTTCGCTTGCGGGCCTTATGAAGGAAAACGTATTCTCAAATGTGCCGGACTAGTAAAATCATGGTATGTATTTGTATAAGGTTAAACAACAACAATTTCATATTCAATAGTACTTTTTTTCATTTCTTTTTTTATTTCTCTGATCATAGAACATTTTCATTACTGATAATCATAAAACATTTCAAGATTTTCATTTATTAAAAAATTCAGCTCATATTAATACTTTACAAAATCATCTTGCCGACTGGATTAAACCCATTTGCGGGCCAGAACTGTCCCGCGGCCCATATGTTTGACCCTGCTGACTTAGACAAACCTTTAACCTGTATAAATGCTCTAAAAAAGTAACTAGCGGTTGTTGCAAGTATTTATTTAATATTTTTTCTTTTCTTTTTCCTTGTGTCCCTGCTTGAAAGGATACAGTTTTAGGTATACTGATACAATTTTTATAGATAATAATCATATTTATGGTTGGTGTAGTAAGTGAGTGTAACCCCAGTAAAATATAAATAGTATAAAAGGAAAAAATACCAATAAAATAAATAGTAAATCAACAACTCCAACAATAAATATTGTGGAACATGTCAATAAATTATATATTTATAACTATATAAAAGTTTATATATGATTTAAATTGATTATGTAATTATTTATTCATGCTTTTCAGGAAAACTATTCACCACGCTGCATGAAAGTGTTTTATCTTACCTTGTTTATGTATTTATTTATTTCAGAACATTCACTGCTTCTACTGGACTTGTTGGAACACAAACAAGCACTTCTTGTTGAAATGCAGCTATAGTGAGTGATCCTTCATAATTTATTAAATGGCACAACATGATTGTGTGGCTCACCAGCACTGTTGACCACAATATAAAAAACACATGTACATTCAAAGCTATTCAGCAGATAGCAGCAGACCAGTGGCCTACATTTGGGTCTTTTCGGAAATGCGATCGGAGCACGCTCAGCCTCTCAGCACACACCACTCTCAAAATTGTGTTAGGTGTCAGAGTGGCGCTTTCCCGCTCATTTCTAAATGGAGACGGTAGTGGAGAATCATCGTGGTCTCTGCAGTTCACAATTCTGTGATCTTTTGAACTGGGTGAAAGTAATGTTTTGTGCGCAGTGGTATGGCATCGGTAATGTTATAACTTGATAACGATTATATTGTGGAAATTTTAATGGTGCCATATCAGGACTTGGAACAAGTGATAATAGTATATAAAAAAGTTAGTAGCGGAAAAAAAAGTTATTGCACATCCCTACATAGAATATACCTACATAAAATATGAAGGAATAGGGGGATCGTATGCTTCCAAGTGAGAACAGGCTGTCTGCCAGATGCTGCTCTTTCTCAGCAGCTGGAAAGGCGATATAATGACATTTCAGGCCATTCTATAAATGCCGTGACCAGCTGTTTCCAGTTAATGTCAGATGATGATTAAAAAGTGCTACACGTTGACTGTTATCAGTTATTGAGTGACAATGATACTTCCCCCTCATTAAAGAAACAACAATAGAGGTATTATATGAAATTCTTAAATGAATCTGGCACAAAGTCTTTAATGAACCGTGGGGGAATTTGCCGTTTTGGTGGTGTCTCTTATTGCATTTGCTAACATAGAATTTTACAAGTTGAAGTCAAACATCTTTCACCGGTCTCTCCACCTCTGTCAATCCCGATGGAGCTTCTCCTGTTACCTGTTCATTCTCTCTGGAGTACTTTTCTCGTCCACATGCTGGTCCCCTCAAACTCTGACATACAGAAATGTTTGAAGAGGCCATATCATGGGAGGTCAACTTTTTGGATATTTAACCATGTAACAATGATGACTTCTCACCCTTGATTTGAATTTGATTGTCGAAGCCCACTTTAACTGCTTCTCAGGCCTCTTGTTGGGGGCAATAATGATGCTGGGGATTGACAACAGAATAAGCAATTTATAGGTAGCGTGTCAAGTACCGAGTCGCCTTTTCTTTCTTCTCGCCTTATGGCCATGTCATACATTCGTAATGACTGGTTATATTCAGAATCTCAAAAAAAGTTTCAATTTTATATTTCATGCAAAGCAGGAAATAATATCTCGAGATGGAGCTAGGAGACGTGCTTCAGAGTACGGATGGGAAAAAAATGCTCATTTGACACGGACTGCTACATACGTTCTTGGTTCTGCCTTTCCTGCCTTCATTTTTTATGAAGTCATGACAGTTTCTGATCACACTAAAACTTTTGGGATGTTAAGGATTGATTTGATTTTGGACAAACAAGACTTATCATCAGCATCCACAGTTCTAAGGTAATGGAGAAATGAAAGAGTCTAAAAGATCTCATTAATGCCACCTGCTTCCCCTCGCCAAACAGCAGCTTGCATTTCGTGGGAATTATGAAGGTACATGCAACTATGTTAAACTTTTACATGCTATTTCTGAGAAAGATGACAGGCTAGCTATCCATTTGAAGACATTCACCTTATTTTCTGGCTTGTTAATCTGAATACAGAATGATTTAATCGAAGCAGTAGCGGGCGGCACTAGATGCGGTCACCATTTCATTAAAAGTGCTTTTTGTTTCCTACATGTTTTTTTGACTACTAATTAACTACTAATTTTAGTAGTAGTAGTAGTAGTAGTAGTAGTAGTACTAATTTTTAACTACTAATTTAGTGGGTTTCCCAGGTTTTCAGATTACCCAGAATTCACTGCCTGGCACCATACTGGTAGGATAGGGATGTTACCAAAACATGTGTTGTCAAATATTGTCATATTTTATAAGACATGCTGAATTGAAAAAAAAAGAAAAAAAAAAGAAAAAAAAAGAAAGGAAAAGAAAAGAACATATGGGACATGAACTCAACCCAATTTATGGCTCTGGAGGCACAGACTATCCAAGGGTCAAAGGTCCAGAGAGGAAATAGGAAAGATTTAGGTTGCAGAGCGACTGTAAAAACATGATGATAAATATTAATGTTTCTAAAATCTTTCACATGTAATGCCCCACACACACATTCATGAGCTGAATTACTGGATCCATCTAGAGCATGTAAAACCATAAAGAAGCTTTGGCTTTGTGGTGATGTCTCTGTTCTTCGGATTAAACAAACAAACTAAAAATAAAATATGTTATAAATTAATCACAGTTATGACAAGATTGACGAAATGTGACAGTATCTGTCAAAGTTTGATGAGTGGTGAAGGACGTGCATCCAAATGAAGAAAAGATCAAACACAGGGAGATAGACACAGGTGGGAAAAAGCATGCAGAGTACCTGGCAGGTATATTTTTAAAAGAATAAAGAAGTGAACAAGAAAATAAATGTCTTAAGATGGAAACAGACGAAATGACAACCTGCAGAAAAAGTAATATGACCAATTAGGGACAGCTGAGTTTGTCTCTATTTCACCTAACAAATTTCAGAAAAGCAGTGGGGTACGACCCCCGAATTCACCGTATGACGGGCAATCCAAACCTATGTTAAGTAGCTAATGCATTTAGAACCCAGGTAAAAACATCAAAGTTGTTCATACATATTATAAATTGGTACCAAAAAAGTAAAGTAAGTGCTACGTATATATAATATACTGTACATGTATACAATCAGAAAACATCATAAATAAAAAATATAGAGGATTTATTTTCCTTTGAGTGGCGCTTGTTATGTCAATATTCCCTAATAAGGGTTATCACCAGCATCGTTTCCATATAAATCATCTTCTTCCTTCTCTCTTTAACATCACTAGCAATCTTCGGACCCATTGCTAACCCTTTCAACTTTGAATTAAGCAGTAAAATGCACTATAAATAAGGTTTTTGTAACCACTCAAAATCGAGCAAAGCTTTACCGTTACGCTATTTTGAAACAAGTGAGGCCAACCAATAGCAGGCCACCATCTCCGAGAGGAGACACAGACAATTAGCAGACCAGAATTGTAGTCACGCGTTGCAGGGACGGCAACTGAAAATAAGTGTAATTACCTTAAAACGCCTGCAGATTGAGACAAAACAACACAAATACAGGCGAACCCCTAGGGTCATGACAGTTGTTTTGGGCGCAAAACCGGGAAAATACCATAAAGAGGGGATGAAAAAATTCAGTATTTCACATCACAACATGAAAATAATGTAAGTCATTGTAACACAGGGGTCCACTGTGTGTGTGTGTGTGTGTGTGTGTGTGTGTGTGTGTGTGTGTGTGTGTGTGTGTGTAAATATATATATATATATATATATATATATATATATATATATATATATATATATATATATATATAATAAAGTCTGAAAAATAGGTTAACTGTTATTGTAAATGTTGGGATATAGGATAAAGTATAGGATGAAAAATATTTTCAAAAAAATTAAAATTTTGCAGTTGTTTGGGGTATCAGGTTTCCTGGAACAAACAAAATGCTGGAAGTCATGTCAATGAAAACATCAGAGGGTCAGTTATTGCAAAAAGGATAGTGTGAACATGTATTTGAGAGACACAAGCAAAATGTTTGATAAGAACATTTGAATGATCCAAACGACTGGTTCAATCAATTAATTTGTGGGCAGTAGAAATGTGCAAAACATTTACATTTTGCATAAACACTCTACAGGTGTGTGAGACATGTCAAAATAATAAATACATTTCCATTTTCATAGCTGCTTATCCTCAGTTTAAAAAAATGTATAAAATGAAGTAACTTATAGCAAGACCTCAGAATTTCATTTTTACGCAATATTTTCATTATAACTGATTTTTTCTGATGAGGTTACCAAAAGCACTGATCTTGAGCCAATCTTTCAATTGGTGGACAACAAGAAAATGAAGAGAAAAAAAACACTGAAAATCAATAGTAAAAGGGAGTGAGGGAAGTTGTGCATTTGGTATCAGTTACATACTTGACATAACCCGCACAAAAACTAAAAACAAAAAATAAAATACAATAGACTTGTCAGAGATGCTGATGACATGTAGACCCTGTCATAGATTGGCGTCGCCACATTGTCTTGGTTAAAAAACTGAAATTCCCACTCAGTGATTGCAACAGAAGACTGAGATGACAAGACTTGATGATTTTGCAACTGCATTTTAGTTACTAAGTTAACAGTCAGGCATGCTATTACTTTCCTTTTTTCTATTCCAAGAGCAGTCTGAATGTTCTGTAGCACTGTGCTGCATCCCACACACCAGATTTGGTTCTTCAACGTTTTGGTTTGGGGAGGGAGACTGATTAGAAATTAGAGAAGAGCTAAATTGCAAGTGATCATGTGAATATGGTGTTTAGACCTTACTGTATTGTATTGTATTTCCAGTCAAAGTAAATGACCTATTTTAATGCAGTTTGATTGACATTAGCTAGGAATTGTTCAACAGTTATATTTGCAACCTTTTACCACTTCCTCACTTTTAACAGCTGTTTCCTGATTCAAACTGTTTTAAAACTGTGGCAGCAATGCAAACCATGCAACTATTTAAAACGTGGAGATTACCAATAACACCTCCAAGTAGACAGATACCGCTATCCTTGCAGTACTTCCTTTCAAAGTTCGGCAATTTCCTCCCGGTTGTGGGTTTTTAAAGCCTGAATACCACGCGGTATTATGACGGAACTAGGTTATGGTTTCCTTCCTGTAATCACCTACAATGTAACAAATTCTTCTTCATAAGATCTCATTCCCAACCATGACACTAGCAGTGCAGAGCAAACAATCGATGCTGGTTGCACTGTTTGCATAGTCCTCTAATAATAATTGATCTATTCATAATCTTAACTACTTGTCCACATAAAGGTTGCGGAGTTGCTGGTGCCTAGTTTCAGCTGTCTTCAATCAATCAATCAAATTTTATTTGTATAGCCCTAAATCACCGAAGTCTCAAAGGGCTTCACAGAGACATCCTTTCAGTGTCAGGTACACAACAGCATCCCCTGTCAACGCTCCCAGAAGGGGAACGAAAAACTCAAAAACCTCAATTAGGGGAAAATCAGAAACCTCCAGAAGGGACCACAGGTGGGAGGAGCCCCCTTCCAGGCCCACAGGTTGAAGTGGATGCTGCATGTACCAACACAAACATACACACTGTCTTCTAACGGTAGGCAGGGTGCACAATGAACTGGTTGACATTCAATTGAAGGCCACACAGAGACAAACAATCACATACACAAATCCACCTAAGGGCAATTTGCCGTGTCCGATATACCCACCATGCATGTTTTATGGTAATGTGGGAGAAAGCTGAAGTACCAGAGGAAACCCATGGGCGTATGGGAAGAACGTGCAAACTCCTCCTTGAAAGACCACGGAAAAACCCTTCAAATGATTGAAGATCCCCTTTAAAGGCCAAGCACTATAGAAATTGGTGAATGATATCAGTCAGACTGCCCAGAGTGCATTTTAATATTATGAGTTTAAAAAAAAATCTCACGTGGTTTTAAAAATAGCTTGGATAAGTGTTCTGGGAAAATAACAAAAAAAACATTCTATTCTGGCCGATGTACAGCGTCACATCCCCATATGTCATTGTTAATTAAAGTAACTCATAACAATTCCAAATTGAAGCTGTTTATTGTGAGCAGCAACAAGAATTCAAAGAGCATCACAAAACACAGGCTTTTCAAAAGTGGAATCATTTGTGGAGGAGCGTTTGCAACGGTAGAAAAGTGGTCCTAATTGGTTCTACTCATACTCTTTGCCCCGCAAGCTTGCTCGGCAAAATCGTCATTTGGTCGTGAAATCAGGTAGATTGTTTTTGACAATGAAGCTAATTCCAGATATTGCTCGCAATACTCTACACCAGGGGTAGGGCACTCCGCTTCCTCAAGAGCCATATACAGTGGGCCCCCGTGTTACGAACTTAATCCGTTCAGCGGCTATGCTCGTAACTCGAATTGCTCGTATAATGGGCAATACAAACCTATGTTAATTAGTCAATGCGTGCAACGCGTGCAAAAACCTTAGGTAAAAACACGACATTATATACAAATTAAAAATTAGTTAAATAATCTACTATACAGTTAAATTAAATAACATAAATATACAAAGGAAAAATGATATTTACCTTTGGGGCGACGTGACTTGAGCTGGGTGGAGGCGAAGGGGAGCAGAGACAAACCCGCAGAATTTATTTATTTATTTTCTTAAACAAGAACTTTTCTCAAACTAGAACATGTCACTGGTGATTTCCTTCTCTTTAATCTATAATAGAAGAAGCCTCTCCATTTTGTTGTCGACCAAGATCCGTTCCCTGGCATGGAAAGTCTTGCCCTTAGAAAATTGCCGAGCGGTTACGGCCATACTCACGAGCAACTAACTATGCATGCGCCTCCTATGTATTCTTTTTTATTATCTTCTGCTTTGTTTCTATTGTCATCTTCCTCTTACTTCTTCCTTTACCGCCACTAGAAATTTTAGAAGCCATGTCTAACAGATAAAGTTCGCAAAGTCTTCACAACATTCCTTCATTCCATTTTTCACTCCTTTTCTCTCCTATCTTCCATCCCGACCAGCTGTGCCATCAAGCTAGATGAAGGCGTTCGGCCAATAGCATATCAGCATTTCTGTGATTGACGTGACGCCGGCCAACAGCATATCCGCATCTCTGTGACTGAGACCGGGACTGTGAACTTAATCGACCAATAGCGTATCGGCATCTCTGTGACTGACACTGTGACTGACACTGTGACTGAGACAGTGACTGTGACATTGTAAGAGCAATAGCATATCAGCGTTACCATGACATGCGGGAACAGTTGATTTTATTGACGCAGCAAAGCGAAAAAAAACCACGGACACATTGACCGGCATGTTGGATTGTTCGTAAGACGAAAGGTTTGTGCGTAAGGGGGGGGACATAAAACGCCGCGGTTCACGTTCGTAAGATGAAATGTTCGTATAAGAGGGAGTTCGGAAACTGGGGGCCCACTCTACTGCCTGTTTTTGATGTGTCTCACATTCAACACACCTGATTGAAATATTCAGGATTGTTCTCAGGCTTCCACAGGGCTTGCTGATGAGCTGATTATTTGAACCAGGTGTGAAAGGCGAAGGAGACATCGAAAATAGGCAGGATATGGCTCTTGAGGATCCGGAGTTCCTAACCCCTGCTCTACACAATCACTGTCCCTCATCAGCAAACTGTGTTTATCAACAATTTTAAGTTAAAAAACAAACCAAAAAAACCCTGAACGATTAGGCTCAGGGAGTGGTCGTGCAGAGAGCCTGCCCTGCCCGAAACATAAACATCATGTTTGCTTCGTGTTTGCATGAGCTCCTACCAAGGGAGCAGCATGAGAAATTTTAAAACAACAAATGAAAGTAAATAGCAAAGGAAGAGAAGGAATGAAGATAGTTAGAAGCAATAACCTGACCTTTGAGTAAACTAAAGACAATAACTGAGACCATGAGCAATACAAGACTTGGTTTATATTTCAGCTGCAGCTGGGAGTTTTTCTCTTACTTATTAATTTAACAAAATGCCGTTTATGACATATTTTTTGCAGTGCTTATATACTGGCTCTGTATTATCTGCCAATATTTTATAAATGTTATTTTTCAACTGGAAAACCAAAATACGTATTGCCATCCAGGTTATTTTAAAGTATTCTGTCTTTCTCCTGTAAGGCTGCAATCTACTAATAATTGGATTAAAAAAAAAAAAAATCATCATCATTAACATCAGCCGTTTCCAATCCGCTGCAGGATGCAGGCCTCATTATCACAACACCAACCTTTGCGTGTTTCTGCCAGTGAATTCCTGCATGCATAACAATTCCGTCCACCCATCTAGCATCTATGTCTTTGTTGGAATAATTGTAAATATAGTGATTATACATTTGCTACAATCGATATAACTGTAATGAAGAAATGCTATTTTGTGAGAAGGTTTAAATTAACTGCTTGCAGTGGAGAAATGGAGAGACTGTCTAAGAACGTAGCAGAATTGTATTTGTGCAGTCCTTCTCTGTTTTCATCATGCATGAGCAGAAATGAATGCCTCTTGTCCTTTGTTTATAGTTTTTCACAAATGTCTATTAGGTGAACCTGACAATCTTTTAGCGTCTCGGTCGTCGTCTTGAGTGTTTCTTGTCTAACCGTTTCATTTAAGAAATCTGCAAGTCCATCTCTTGTCCTCCCTGTGGGCAATTTGATCTGTCCATTTGCATTTCAAGCTTTTCATTTTTTCAACTATTTCCACAATCTTCATTTGTTGCCTGATCCAACTGCATTTATTCTTGTCGTGTATGCTGACACCTAATATTTGTCCATGAACTCGTAAGCCAAATAACTAAAACTCCACAAAATAAAGCCACAACAGGAAAACCCAGACAGAACATGACACCAAAAGCAGGCAAGCTTTAAGAAGATTGTACACTAAATTACAAATTGCACTTTGATATGAGCACGATTTTATTTCTTTACCACTAATTGAGTATGAATGAAATAAAATGATGAAAACAATTTTTTTTTTAAAAATGCTTGATGCACTCAAACAGTTTTTCAGCTTTTTTTTTCCAATCAAATCCATTCTTCTTTCTTTCCTCAGAAAAACTTCAATGACTTTCTTGTGGAGTTTCTGCGTTTCATTTAGAATAATAAATTAATATGTATTGATATGGACACCAATGCTGGGAGTCGCGTCGGTCCGCTTTGCTCTTCTTCAGCCATTGTGGGTTTAAAAGAAAGCAAGTAGATTTGAATTTTCTGCTAAATGTTCAAGGGTCTGGCTCCTACGTACGCTCAATGGTTGGTCAACCATGAGCTAACCGTTAGCACATGGTTGAGCAACATGCTTTTTTCTTTTTTTTTTGTTTTTTTTAAATACAGAGGACCCCGGTGTTACGGCGTCCCTGGCTTACATTTTTTTCTACGTTATGATGTGGAATACTGAGTGTTTTCGTCCTCTCTTGAAGGCATTTATCCCGCTTTACGATTAACATCAACAACAGCGATGACCGGTGGGGTTGGTTGTATATTGTTTTGCCTCCCTCTTGAGTCCTTTTTAGGTAATTGTTCTTTCTGCTGATGTCAAACTGCCTCTGCTGTAACACATCACTACAATGCTGGTTTACAAACTATAAAAAGACTTTTCACCCAGTCAGTACCACATCAATTAGATAAGGAAAGCCAAAAGGACATGTCTAAAGATGAACAGACATAAAAAAAAAGTCAATCAGTTTGCAATGAAAGAAGTTATCAAACTAGTAGACGAATAACTACAAAAGGTCACAAATTTTCGATAACCCAGTATGTAGGCCTTCTCTGGCGGCCTAAGATAACCTGACATTATCATAACTAAAGTAAACTATAATAATTGTAATAACTATAATAAATGTCATTTTCATTTTACTTACTTTTAGTCATTTTTACTAAATATATAGTTGTTTATATATAAAATTATTCTCCATATTTGGTTCTTTTCATGCCATATTATATCCATTTGTTTAAGCACCTTGCAGTGCAGTAGTGTTAAATTTTTAGTTTTTAGCCAATTAGAATTCAGATAACTTGTGTTGCCAGGCCGTACGAAATCTGCTTTAGCCAGAAGCCAGGGCATTCGCATCAACACAGCGCGGGCTTGTGCTCAAGCGCAAATGGATATGTGAGCGGCCCATATACTTAATAGACCACTGTAATAGCCAGTCGAGTCATAAGATTGCCATCTAGAGCAGTGGTCCCCAACCTTTTAATCACCACGGCGGGGGGGGGGGGGGGGGGGGAGTGCTGGCTACTCTAAAAACCACATCATCCTTCTCACTACGCCTCTGATTTATATTGATTTATATTGCGGACCGGCGGGGGACTGCTTTAAAAACCACATCACAAATGTATGGACGGGGCTTTCTGTCGCTGTTGTACCTTTTGTCCACTTTTTTTTTTTTTTTATCGCACGAGGAGAGGAGAGGGGAGGGGAGAGGAGTGGAGCGAGCTTGCTGTGCACATTATGGTAGATCCGGAGAGCATTGCTGAGAATTTTCACTTTTCTGGGATGTGACAGAGCCAATATTTTCACCAACAGCACCTTCGTTCTTTCCGGAAATACTCGCCTGCCAAAAAATAAAACGTTCAATGTCACAATCAAGTGGCCGAGACCGTGCTAAATATTGTGCTGACAATGCTGCGCTATCGTTAGCTTAGCACAGTAACTACGGTTCAACAGCTGTCAAGTGAAGCAAACGCTGCACATACCAGTTGTCCCAAGTTCTCGCTTCCGCCTTTCGACAAGCCAGATGAGTGCTCTTGCTTGGCTTTTCCCCAGGAAGACAACAAATGTTGAAGTTTTGAACTTCGACTGAAGAGCTAAGCATGGCATTGAGTTCAATGACACTAGGTTGAGCGTTTTGGCCGAGATCTGATCTTGACAGCACACTTTAATTCACTTCAGGGTTAGGATTATTGATCGCATGCTCGACCTCTTCTGTGAAAATAAATGGACCACACCCGTCAACCTTTAATTTGCCTTAAAAAGGCTCATTGTAACTGTTCAATCTTTTGTTTGAATATCAATCCATCCATCCATCTTCTAGAGCCGCTTATCCCCACTGGGGTCGCAGGCTTGCTGGCGCCTATCACAACTGGCTTCGGGCAGTAGGCAGGGGACACACTGAACTAGTTGCCAGCCAGTCACAGTTGTTTGAATATTTTTTTCCTATTGTTTACCAAAGGACTTTTTGCATTCTTGATACGATTGTCTTTTGAATAAGTCTGACATTAAATGTAATATAATACAAAGTTCTTTGTCTATCTTTTGTCGAATCATCTTACATAATTTGATTTATTTTATATGTAAGCAGTGTTCCCTCGTCTCTTTACACGTCACACAAGCCATACTGCGGAAACACACTGTGAAGCTTTCCTGCATGCCATAAACACGAGTTGACTGTTATAGCCCTGCTCTGACGTCGACCTGGAGTGGAGCCCGTAGCCGACCAAATATTAAAACAGGGAAGCAGAGTTTACAATCGAAATTCCAATTAATTCCCACAGTGCTGTGTTTTATACTGACTGTATTGCTTCTTCGGCATTTTCTTGCATGTGAGGTGGTGACTGCCTGCTGGAGGCACTCAACATCTTCTGCAAGATTGACTGGCTAGACAATCAGCCAATCAGCTCACACGTACTTCTACAAGACAAGCGATTGGCTCCCGGCACAACACAGGCCACAAGTGCAGAAGAAAATTAAAACTACTGCCCTCATCGATGTTTGGTAAGTTACCAGCTAAATTCTAGAATTTAGAACGTGCCAAAACACATTTTCCACATCTTGGGATTTCAACTTGGCAACATTCCAATTGCTGAAACTTCATCAGTATTTTATTTACCACAATGTATTATATATCATGTTGAAGGGGATTTAGTGTAGAATTAAAAATATTGATTTTTTTTTTGTTTTTGTTCTTCAGTTTTGGAGACCTAGCCTAATTTTGTGCAAACACAATCACATATAAAGTCATAATAATATAATAAGCGAATGGTAATGGTCAGAATTAAGTGTTAAGCGCTCAGCAATACTTTGTAATGTATGTGATGGATACAATTTAGATGAATGTGACGAATTTAAATAGATCTTTCACCTAAAATGGTTGGTCGAGCATTTATAATTGAGAACCGATAACCAAAATTAGAATATCATGTATAGCAACGCAATGCTTCTCATTGTACATGGATGCCAATTGCAGTATAATCCCATTACAGTATACATTTACATGCATTTCAACTGACATGATGTCCTATTGCAGCTTAGGTTATAGGACATTCTTATTCTTTTCACTTCCCCAAGTCCGCACAATATCATCATAATAAAGTAGGCAAGGAAAAAAAAAAAAAAGTTGAAAAACTGAAAAAAAGTTGATTTGGGTGGTGTTTATAAAAGCTGTTTGGGGCTTACGATGGAAGTGAGCGCCTTTGGGTTGACAACGGAAGTTGGCGACGGAGCGGCAGTTGTCTGACAGACTGATGATTACAATTTTCAGCATTAAAAACATGGTGGACCGGTGATGATGGAAAGGGGGCGGGGCACTGATAACTGACCACAATCGGACCAGCAAAAAAAAAAAAAAAAAAGTAAGTTGCCCACCTCTGGTGTTGCCGTCAAAAAAATTACCTTTTTCACAGGGTCTCAAATTGCAACCTTGTCTATTCTATGGTACAAATTCCATCAATAAAAATAAAACTTGTTTTTTGTTTTAAAAATTTTTGTTTTGAACTGTTGGAACTCCTTTTGGATGTTTATAAAATGAGTATCACTGATGAAGATTCCAGAGGGTAAAATCAAGTTAGCCAGTCATATGTTGTATAGCTACCAAAATATGTATGAATGACGTGAATGCTCTTTTTAAACTCGTAAAGTCGACGTCAACCTATGTTAAAACCACTGTTAACAGTGATATAAAGGTGAATTTAAAGGTCCCTAGTGTATGTAACCGCTGTGTGATGATTGTATCTATTCAACATCCTAAACACCATTACACCATGTGGTGCACACTCCTTTAACTTATCTTGAACCTTCCGCTGGATTGCAAAATGGTCAGTTTTATTTCCCCGTAAAGCTCTGAGTTATGAGATGTATTAACCGTTTGTAGGATTTTATTACTGTTGTTATTATCATGTAAGCCCCAGAAAAGTTATGCTACATTAACTATAATTCCATACTCCCTTCTTTTTCTCCCTTTAGGCTTCCTTGAAATCATTGGAGAGCTCTCTGTAGTTATATGATTGATCAATTTCTTATCTGACCCTTGGCTTTTTCCGGTAAAACACAGACTATGCACAATAATCTAGCCCCAAACTCAAGGAAAGGGAAGATATGAAACTAGCATCTGTTGAAGAGCTTGCACAGTGATGTGTATCCCCTTATCTGGACATAACATCAAGCAGAGCCACAATGAAGAAGAGAGAGTAACTTTCCACTAAATTCCATAACGTTGGCACCCCCTTTTACATTCCATTTCTATTTCGACATACAGCACAATAGTTCCAAGAGCAGCATTAAAGACATTAGAAATTAAAAGCTGCTATCTAGTGGCTGCATTTAGTAATTACACGACTGTCAACCACTGAGAAAATCTTGGCAATTTGGCAGACTGTCACAACAAAGACAATCATGCTCAGTTTTGATAGACACGATTAAAAAAAAAAACAAAACAAAAAAACATCAAACGTATTTAACAATACGGTACACAATTGTCGGACAGGGAAGTTAGGGAAGGTAATTATGCTCAACTTTGAGACCCTTTTAAACATCTATCTCTCTCTCTCTCTTTCTATCTATGCTGCTCTTCTGCTTATTGTTTGAAACAGAGATGTGGGATTCTAATAAAACAACATCATACAGTATGTCATACTCTATTCCCCTTTCAATAGACGATGCTAGAATGATGAAATCTCTGGTGAATGAACAAACATGCAGACACATGTGTGTTGTCTAAATACAACCTTGTAATATCAGTTGCTTTGGTCATGCATCATGGTCTTGGGTTTTTCACCTTTTGTTTATCTATCTCGTTTTCATGACAATAATTATGACATGCAATATGATCATAATCATTGATGGGATTTAAACTTTCTTTTATCATTTTGTCCTGGTTTGTATATTCAGTATTCATCATGATTCCAGTGACAGTGTAATTTATGATTTCAGAGGCCTGCCAACAACTGTATTGTTATACAATTGTTGCAATTGGCTACAACACAACAATCTATCTACACAATAAGAGGTCTACACTACATTTTAGAGGAAAACCGATTTTGTACATACACAAGCCGCACCTGCATACAAGCCGCATGTGCCCACATTAAAACATGTAAACATATTTACAAAGAAAGACGGTACACAGAGTTTTCAAAGTTTTAATAATATAACTTAACAATAATAATATAACTTTCTTCCCAAACGGTGCCTGTGACAACGGTAGCAACATGGTAGCAACACGCTAGCAACATGGTAGCAACACGCTAACGGCATGGTAGCAACACGCTAGTAACACAGTATAACAGGTCTGGTAAAACAGGTCTGGTAAAAGAACATACTGGTAAAAATCACGGCAAGCCGTCTTCATTTTCCTCCTTTGAACTGAAGCCTGTGACAGGGCAGTAAAACGGTAGCAACATGGTAGCAACACGCTAGCAACATGGTAGCAACACGCTAGCAGCATGGTAGCAACACGCTAGTAACACAGTATAACAGGTCTGGTAAAACAGGTCTGGTAAAAGAACATACTGGTAAAAATCACGGTAAGCCGTCTTCATCTTCCTCCTTTGAACTGAAGCCATCAAAGTCATCTTCCTCAGTGTCGGAATGAAACTGTTATATAGACGTCGTCACACACTCCCTGGTCATCCAATTCTCCCATTCAACACGGAGCGCCACTTTAAATGCACGATTCACACTAATGTCAAGCGGCTGCAAATACTTCGTTGTGCCCCCAGGAATCACAGCTGGAATGGAGTTTGTCCTGCGTCATATGCCTTTCTTTTTGCATTTTCCATGATGAGGGTATGTTCACGCTAATTTAATTTATGCACAAGACAGGAAGTTGCAGTCTTCCTCGACGCATATATTCCACCGGTCTTAATCTTACCTTTTCTACTCGAGCGCCCCTAGCGGCTGTTAGAAAAATTACATAAATTGGCCGCATCACTGAGTAAGCCGCTGGGTTGAAAGTTTTGGAAAAAAGTAGCGGCTTATAGTCCGGAATTTACGGTATATATGTCAGGTTAATTTGTCAGACATTTGTAAGAAACGACATAAAAAAGGAGACAAGGCAATCTTCCCAACTCATGCATGAGGGGAGTGAAGAGGGACTGGCCAAGGACAATTCTACTGCGCTCTGCCAATCTCTCCGACTCCCTTTACTTTTATTTGATACAGAGATCCTTAACTACATGAAGGTCCTGGCCCTCAAAGGGCCGGAAAAAACGCAAGTCTATGGCCGGGACCTTGTGTACTTGTCCTTCTATTAGCATGTGGGTGAGAAACAAATCCATGTATGAAAAAATATGTAGCGAAACATTCTGATAATGCATAGCAAAAACATCTATAAGAGTCACAGCTGTGGGAATGCTCCGACTGGCAGGCTTGAGCGGCCTTCCTTCGGCTTGAGAGAGAACAATGACAAGACAGTTCTTTTCCCATAAACAGTGCACTCATTCTCCCAGCGTACCATCAACATACTTAGCAGTATATCAGCAATTTATTTATTAATTATTATCATTCAGTATATATTTATTCATTCACACAGCAAAGCATTTCTTCATTGCGAGCATTAATTTTTTGTAGCAAATGTATAATCACTATATCTACAACTCTTCTAGCAATAGTTATTCTAACAATATATACATATATATATATATATATATATATATATATATATATATATATATATATATATATATATATATATATATATATATATATATATATATAGGAGTGACAAAGGGCATCATATAAAAAATATGTTTTTTTTCTACTGTGTTCAAGTGTCCTGGTTTTACCTGGGAGTATTCATGTGCCTTTCTTTTCTTCGTCTGCCAAATTAAATTCAAAAGAATGATATTCTTGTGTTTTCAGTTTCACTTTTATGGGCCGGTAATACATATCAAAAGGATGTGCGCCATTGTGAGTGCAGCTCAGTGATCATGAGGGATTTAAGTGATACACTTGAGACGTTTTGAATGTTTTTTTTCTGGTCTTTTGATGATGTGTGTGTGTGTCTAGGTAGGTGTGTGTGCGCACGTGTGTGTGTAGCTGTCTGTGTGTGTGTGTGTGTGTGTGTATAGTCATCTCAATCAAAGCAAGCTCGAGTCAAGACTTAATATGCAAACCGATTTCCATTGGTGGGTGATGTAAACGTGGCTGGGGAGTTCACTGAATTGATTGAGTGTTTGTACATGTTTGTACTCTTGGACCAGTGGTGGGAGAGGCTGATTTTAATCAATCGTAAAGAATGTTCATGCATGATAAGTGCTATATAACTAAAGTATGAATAATTATATGCAGTGAAGCAGTGGTGGTCCGTGCATTTCAATCTTAGGCCATCAGTGATGTCCTACCTAGTCCAACTCGAAAAAAATCCCCCTCATAATAGGTGGTGTCACCATGACACCACGGCTGGAGAAATCATATGCAGATGCACACGTAAGCATTATAACAGCCAGGTATAAAGTTGGTATCATGCATGACAATAAGCCAAAGATTAGGGGGCCTTGAGATTTCTCTTCCTTGGATAGCAAGGGAGGGTCAGGTTTCCCATTTTGGTTATTTTCATGGCATCAGAGGTCCTGGGTTCAATTCCAGCTTGCCTCAACCTTCCTTCAGTCCTGAGTGGTTTGCACATTCTGCCCGTGCTCACGTCTGTCTTCTCCAGGTACTTCAATCTCCTCCCACATTCCAAAATCATGCATGATAAATGTATTGGACACACTAAAATTGCCCTAAGGTGTGATTGTGAGTATGAATGGTTGTTCGTCTTTGTGATTGGCTGGCAACCAGTCCTGGGTGTACCCCACCTTCTTCCGAAGACTGATGGGATAGTCACCAGCTAGCCAATGAACTTAGTGAGTATGAACTGCTCCGGAAAATAGATGGTTGGATGAAATTATCCTGGCAGTAGAGTACAAAGTAGAATGCACTCGTTCAGGAAACAAAAAAACCTTACCACACTGAACGATGTATACACGACGGTATGCATCTTAAGAAACCTTTTATTCTTGAGTTGTTCCTGAAAATTGTGCTGTTAAAATGGCTGACTTCATACCACTTGCTATGGCATGAAATGGACGTTTTTAGTAACAACATCCTGTTCTGAAATCACATTCCATCTTTAATACAGTGCGCTAAAAATTTGACTAAAGCACAGCCTACCAAATATTACCTAAATATAATAGTATTTACCAAAATAGTATAGTAAGTGCTACATATATATAACATACATGTATACAATCAGAAAACAATATAAATAAAAAATATAGAAAGGATTTATTTACTTTTTAGTGGCACTTGCTATGCCCACATTCCCTATAAGGGTAGCCAATGCTAGGCTAGTTTCGTATTTCTTGATTATCTCCAGGTTTGTTTCCATATAAATCACCTTCTTACTTCTCTCTATAACATCACTAGCAATCTTAGGACCCATGGCTAACCCTTTCAAGTTTGAATTAAGCAGTAAAATGCACTATAAATACCATTTTGTAACCACTTGCGATAGAACAAAGATTTACCATTCCACCATTTTGAAACAAGTGAGGCCAAGCAATAGCAGACCAGCATCTCTGTGAGCAGATGCTGACCCAATAGCAGACCAGCATTGTGGTGACGCATTGCATGGTGGCAGTTAGGCAACAGAACAGAAAATAACTGCAATTAACCAAAAACGCCCTCAGGGAGACAAAACAACAAAAATACAGCCAAGCCCCTAAGATTATGACAGTTGTTTTTATCGCAAAGCCGGAAAAATACTGTTGAGCGGAAAAAAACGTAATATTATACATCGCAACATGAAAAAAACGTAAACCAGGGACGCTGTCACACAGGGGTCCACTGTGTATACATAAAATCAATCCACTCTGGAATGGCTTTCGTATCATGATATTTGTCATATTATTAATTGTGTTTCAAATGTAAATCATGTCAAGCGCTTCAAAAACACCACAGTAAATGTTACAGTACTTTTTGAGTGAGGCCATGTTCTAGAGCAAAAGTGGCAGCAGAGTAGTGTGAACAGCAGACAAAGAAGAAAGAAAAAAATCATATGAAGAAAGTATTTGCTTCCTCTCTAACGATTTACAGTTGCCATTTCTCGTCAACCATAGTAAGCTCCTGTATGCATTACCAAGAAGCACTATAACATCCGACTCCTAGTACTCCTCAACGAGCAGCCTTTAAATTGCAGTAGAATATTGTATTGTGTTTAAATTAAATGGAAATTTTGAGATATTAAGTTTTGTTCTTTTATTTTTTTTTATATGCTGAGTCATTTTTGTAATTTGAAGAAAAATATTGTACAGAAGCAACTAATCTCGAGGTTTCACTGCATTTGATAAATAATAATACAATTCTCTTTTGTCTTTGTCATATTATTTTCGCCAATGCGAGTGACTTCCTATATGTGTATCATTTACAGTTTAAGAGCACTGTCACCAGTATCCCGTGCTAGTACATGTGGCATTGTATTGACAATTGCTGGGGACACAGTCAAGGGCATGCTTGAAATAAAAATGTGGACATAGATGTCAATGATGTATGGCTTTATATAAAGAATAAATATAATTTGTCTATTATAACAATTTCTTTTTGGTTTTTATTCAGTCATTGTTAATATACAGTATGCGCCATAGATTTTTTTTTTTTCACAAACATTGCCCAATATATCGAGATTCGTATCACAATATGCCTTTGCTTCGTCGCAATATATCACAAAACACGAGAGAATACCTTAGCAAGAGTAATCATTCCCTCTCTCCATGTTTAGTCAAGTAAGACTGTTGAAGTAGCACTGTTTGACGATAAGCTACTTTTCTTTTCTGATCCTAATATGTTGCAAGCAAATGAGTAAATATTGCTTAGAATAATGGCAGAATCAATTTATTAAAGGAAGACATACATTAATTGTTAGCCAATTGTACATCTTTAACTACAGTCTAATGGGCCCGACCTTAACCAAGAACAACAACAAAATTCACTGCTGAACCTTAGTCAGTGTTACTGTGTAATATACATTGCACAGACATGGAGTCAAAGCTTTAAGTGGCTGACAGCATTAAATGGGCAAACTCAGCCTGGTTCATTACTTTCTTTTCTTTTTTTTTGTCCTTGAAGAAAAAGTCAAAGGTGTCCTTCCCGTAGCCTTTAACAGGTATCCTTCTTGTGCAATAAACACTAAATCAATATAAGCTTTGTGCTGGCTCCAAATGGTGAACTTTCAATCTTGCCTGCACCTCCAAATCCATTTGATGTCAAGTTATGTTTCAATGTCAAACAAAAGCAAAACAAACACACAAAGGTATTGGAAACAGTCAAATAGATCAGACTTAACACATTGAACCTGATGGAACCCTGTAGATCACAGGTGTCAAACTTGGCCCGCCGTGGAATTTCATTTGGCCCGTGGGGCAATATCAAAGCTGGCCGGCCGGTATTATACAGCGGCGGTGTTGCTGTAACACCGCATTCACCGCGAATACTACAAATCCCATAATGCTCTGCGGTTGTTTTGGCGCGTCAGCTTGGTGTTAGTAGATTTCTAGCAAGCAGCGTTCTTTCCAGACGTACTGCGGCCTAATACTACAACTCTAGGTGTCACTGTGTTACCCCTACCAAAAATGACGAAAAGGAAGGGAGAAGACAGAACTTTTTGGGACAGGTGGGAGACAGAATATATGTTTAGGTATTTGAAAGACTGACCTGTTTGTCTCGTTTGTGGAGCCAATGTGTCGGTACCTAAGGAGTACAACCTTAGGCGACCTGGACACGACTCAAAGGAGCCAGAAAGTAGAGGAGATGAAGAGAGGTTTGGTTTCACAACAGAATATGTTCAAAAAAGCCACAGCACAAAACGAGGCTGCTGTAAAGGTGAGTTATATCGTGGCAGAAGAAATCGCCAAATCAACCCGATCCATCAATGAGGGAGAATTTATTAAAAAGATAATGCTGAAAGTTCGTGACCAAGTGTGCCCAGAGAAAAAACAGGCCTTTACAAACGTAAGCCTGAGCAGGAACACAATAGCGGAGCGCATATGTGATCTTGCCACCAATCTGCATGACCAGCTGATGGAAAAGGGGAAAGATTTTGTTTCTTTTTCCCTCACTGTGGACGAGAGCACTGACGCGTCTGATACTGCGCAGCTGTCAGTCTTCTTCCGCGGTGTCGACTCAAAAATGTGTGTTACGGAGGAGCTTTTGGGATTTAAATCCATGCATGGCACAACCACAGGGAAGGACATTTTTGAGGTCTGCAAATGTGTAACTGAAATAAACCTGCCGTAGGATAAACTTGTGGGATTAACTACTGATGGTGCGCCAGCGATGAGTGGTAAAAAGAATGGTCTGGTGGGCAGGATGCGTGAAAAGATGCGGGAAGAGAATTGTGCAGGTGAGCTATCAGTTTATCACTGCATTATACATCAAAAGTCACTGTGTGCTAAAGCCCTAAAGATGGAACATGTTATGACCACAGTAACACAAGTTGTTAACTTTATAAGAGCCAAAGGTCTGAATCACCGCGAGTTTAAGTCTTTTCTGGAAGAGTTTGGTTCGGAACACACAGACGTGCCGTATCACACAGAGGTGAGATGGTTACGCTGCGGAAAAGTACTGAACAGATTTTTCGAGCTGCGTGAAGAAATATGTGAGTTTCTGCAAAGCAAAGGGAAGGACACAGCAGAGCTCTAGGAGCAAAAGTTTATGTGTGAGCTGGCCTTTCTGTGTGACATCGCAAGCCATCTTGATGCGCTGAACCTGCAGCTACAGGGGCGGGGCCGCATCATCACCGAGATGTACTCGTCAGTGAAAGCTTTTAAAGCTAAACTCTGCCTGTGGGAGAATCAGCTGCTGCAAGGAAACCTTGGCCATTTCCCCTGTTGCCAAACCATAAATACGCAGATCTCGACCGCCGTGTGCGCACAGTTTGCTGAAAAACTCAGTGGGCTCGGCGCTGAGTTTAACCGGCAATTTGTCGACTTTGATGGTCAGAATTGGAGATTTGAACTACTTAGTAATCCCTTCGCAGTCGATGTGGAAAAAGCACCAACTAACATTCAAATGGAGCTGATTGAACTCCAGTGTGATGACACGCTGAAGTCAAAGTATGATGCTGTTTGCGCCGCACAGTTTCCACAATACATCCCTGACACAATGCCTCAGCTCCGCACCCAAGCTGCTCAATTGCTCTCCATGTTCGGCAGCACTTACCTATGTGAGCAACTTTTCTCCTCAATGAAGATGACGAAAACATCTCACAGGGCACGTCTCACTGATGAACACCTTCGTTCGATAATGAAGGTTGCCTCAGCTCAAAGCCTGAGCCCCGACACTGATGAACTAGCATCCAAGAAAAGATGCTAGGTGTCTGGCTTGAACACACCATGTTAGATCAGTGTGTCGCAAACTGAACAGTAAAAAGGCCTGAATGATTGATTCATGTATTAGCCAGTGGAAAAAGTTAATGTTGATTTTTAGCAAATTGAAAAGAGGCATTCATTTTTTATTTAAATGTTATTTAATATGCCATTGATGTTTCTTCGTTTGTTCTTTCACAGTTGATTTTGCACTATTAAGTTAAGTTAAGCTATAAGCATGGCTTGTTCCATATTCAGTGTTAAAGCAAATCAGTGTAGCAAACTGAGCAAAAACATTTTATTCATGCACTCTTCTCTTGCTACTTCAAGGCTTGAATGTTTGATTCATTCATCATTGTTATTTTGTTTTCAAATGTATTTATTAGCCCGTGGAAAAAAGTTTATTTTGATATTTACCTCAGAAGGCTGCAAATAGAAAAGAGGCATTCAGTTTTTATATTTAAACATGAAACTTGGGTTTGCATGTCATTATAGAGTTATATAAGCCTTGCTTGTTCAATTTTCAATGCAAAACTTGATTGGGTGCCTATTAAAAGGTAATTTTTTTCAACCTTGGCCCGCGGCTTTGTTCAGTTTTAAATTTTGGCCCACTCATTATTTGAGTTTGACACCCCTGCTGTAGATCATCCATCTGCCAAACATCTTTTTTTTTTTTCTTTAATTCACCAGTCAACTTTTAGAGATCATCGATTGGCACACAAACTTTTGGACTTCAGCGGGCCAAAGTAAAAACAAAGGAGCAACAAGCTTTTTTACCACACGGCATTTGTGACATTTTCATTCTTGCAGAATATCGGAGGGAATTGAATCAAAGTGCGTAGGTCCTAAAGCAGTTCTATTTCAATCTGCTACTTTACGACAAATGTTTGAACCTTGGCAGAGGCAGTGGTCTTCACAGTAGACCGTATGTCACCAAATACTGCAGGAGTTCTGTCAAGAGGAAAAAGCATAAGCATAAGCTAATGAAAATTTCACATTGTAGTTCAGAGATCCATTATGCTTGAGAGCTAACCAAATGAACCTTGCAACAAAAAGAAAAACATAATAACCCAATGATAAACTCGAAATATTTTGGAATATCTTCGTATGTTTGTCATACTTAGTAACAGGCAGCCTCGACATGGGTATTGGATAAGAAAAGAAAAAAGACAACTTTCACATCAAAGTAGTTTTTATTGCTGAGCTCCGATGCTGTCACTGTGTCATATACAGTAGACACTTATTATGATGATATGTCATTTATACCCCCAATGGTCACAGTTTGACTCTGGAATAGATGTCTCATAATTCCCATTTTTTCAGATTTATATATATATATATATATATATATATATATATATATATATATATATATATATATATAAAAGAATGTGTTCAGCTTTTGAGGTTCGTCTAGGACAGGGGTCAGCAACCCAAAATGTTGAAAGAGCCATATTGGACCAAAAAAAAAAAAAAAACAAATATGGCTGGAGCAGCAAAAAAATAAAAGCCTTGTAATGAAGGCAACACATGCTGAATGTATCTATAATAGCTATATTAGCCTACTATCAAAATGATTAACTACAAATATATAATGAGGCTTCATGATTAAATGTTTATTTTTCCTGCAGTGCATCCTGACACACCACATGACTACTCTGTTGTGCGATGCCGCCTCAAGTTTAACTAAATTACAATATTAATGAATTATGTTTCATTGCTTAGATTAAACTAAATAAAGCGGATTTTAGAAGATTTTATTTATGAGGATTCAAAAAAACAAAATGGAACGTGCATAAGGTGGCCTTTATCTGGGCAATAGAGTGCAATAAAACGTAGCCTGCATCTATAAAAATAAAACATCAGCCACATACCTGCATAAACGCGCAGTCTGTTCAATATCGATCACATCACTGGCAATTGTGTATGCTGGCGCTGAATTAATGTCCTTGATTTGTTGATCGGTGTTGCCTGCCATTTTAATCGTTCTTTCCTTCACTGTCTTGGCGGAGAGAGGCGTGTCTTTTTTTTTTTTTTTGTATTATCCCGGTTTTGGTCATGTAGTCCTTAAATTGGTGTTCTGATATGTTGACAAATGACTCCATGTAGTCACCAACTGTAAACGGTTTGCCACGTTTTATTATCTCCCGGGTTGCAACGAAACTTGCAGCAGTCGTGGAGTTTGGAGATGCAATCCACTTCTTAAATATATTTTTGCGCTCCTCTAATTTCTGCAGAAGTAATGCAATCGCACTTTTTCTCTCATTGCCAACTGGGCACTCGGCTGTAAATGTACAACGCCTTCCCTGAAAATGTCGTTCCACATTGCTATTTTTGTTGACAACTTCTCGCTACAGAGCAAACATTCAGGCAATCCTTCTGCATTGGCAATGAATGCAAATGATTCGGTCCAAGAAATGTTGAATCGTCTGTTCTCCTCAGTTATTTTTCTCTTTTTCCCTTTGGGATCCATGGCTCATGGCCGCCGGTTTGTTTACAACGGCCACCTGCCTAGCATCCTGCCCTGCTAACAGAAACGCGTGTCTCAGGCTATGACGTAATTCTTCGTTGACAGAAATGTTGAAATGTAATATTTATTTTACACATTTTTACAGCATTGGAAAATGTTAAGAATGTTTTTGTCATGTTTGTCCCCCTACAGAAACCACATTAAAACGAAAAAAATATTTTTCTCCCCCATCTTTTTCCATTTTCAATCATTTTTGAAAAAGCTCCAGGGAGCCACTAGGACCTCGCTAAAGAGCCGCATGCGGCTCGAGAGCCGCGGGTTGCCCACCCCTGGTCTAGGAGTATATTGTAGGGTTGGGAATCTCTGGCACGAAGCTGGTTCAATATTTATCTAGATATACAGGTTGCAGTTTGATTTAAAAATGATATATTTTTAAGGCAGAGTGATTCGATACAATTGGATACAGTGTGAAAACGATGCAATAGTAAACATGTGTTCTGTTTGCTCTTATATTATTTTAAACAGATAAAAGCCCACATTTCCACAAGCAAAAATGAGCAACAAAATTCCATGCCAATGCATTTCTATTTTTGAGAATTAAATTAAAAAAAAAAATAAATAAAAAATAGACTTGCTGAATGACCATCATTTTGTTGGATGGGATCGATAAGAAAATAAAACTCCAGAGACAACAACAACAAAGTGCAATAATTCAGTCTCAATATTTCCTGGTGTTTTGAACACAAGAGGTACGTAATTTAAGTGCAACCTGACAATGTGAACATCTTACAAACTAAAAAGCATATGCAGCAGCTCTAGAAAAGAGAATAATTCAATCTTTAACTCACGACACTCATCTCTGTGTACTTCAGAGCTGCTCGGTACAGCTTGCAAATGGTATGACTTTTATCGAGTTGTCCATCTTTTATGAAAAATCCAAACATGTTCCAAACTTTTGACTTTTGTTTTCTTGCTGCGTTGAAAATAGATCGCTGTGAATCACCACTTCCGCCAGGCAAACTGGCGCCAGTGCGCTGACGTTGCTGCTCGTGCTCGTTGTCAATCCATTGTTTGTTTTAGCAAGTCGCTGCTACTACGTTTAGCTTTGGGCTGTGAAGAGGATGATACAGAGCATGCGCGACCTTCGTTTCGTCAGTCCTTGCGATA
Organism: Hippichthys cyanospilos; assembly: GCF_059441005.1. Classification (NCBI taxonomy): domain Eukaryota; kingdom Metazoa; phylum Chordata; class Actinopteri; order Syngnathiformes; family Syngnathidae; genus Hippichthys; species Hippichthys cyanospilos. Next base: position 21,617,206 of record NC_142379.1, on the reverse strand, counting down.
TATTAGAGAGGAAAACTGTAAAGCCTCTAGTAACAATTTCTGGCGATAGCCGATCCACAGCTCTATAATCTACAATCAATTTGTGGCTGTGTACTGTCGAATGGTTAGTGTGCTGCCGATACGCCTGTATCGCCCGCCTGTTAAACAAGATATCCGGTCGTATCCGTTTATCATTCCCAGGCCTAGTATACTGTATCTTCAATCAGGGTGCACGGTGGAACACTGGTTAGCACAACCGCCTCATATGCCGAGGTCGTGGGTTCAGCTCCTGCCTTTATGTGTACAGTGCTTGCACGTTTTTTTTTTTTTTTTTAAAGGGACTCCGCTTTCCTCCCACATTCCCAAAAACATGCATTTATTAGACACTCTTAATTCCCCTTAGATGTGTTTGTGAGTGTGCATAGTCAATTGTCTCTATGTGCCCTGCAATTGGCTCATAACTAGTTCTGGGTATACCACACCTCCCGGACAGCGAGGTTGGGCACCAGCAAGGTTGGGCACCAGCAAGCCCTGTGAGGACAAGTCCATATGGAAATAGATGGATCGTGTAGATTCACTCATAGGCCTGCAACTGATTTTCTACCAATGCATAGCTTTGACCCCTGCAGTCATTCTTAATCAACCATCACACCTTTGCTGCTCCATCCTGTTTGCAGGCTGCAAGGCGTAGATAAGGTCTTTTAGAAGCAGATCAGAATTGTGTCCTTCGTTTGTGCAAAGTGGGAATTCAGCTACATTGCATCAGGCTACTGGACCAATCTGACAGAAGTCTGTCACAATGATGGAGGGACGAATAGATGGACAGACATATTTTTCCTTAAAAAAATGCACTTATAACTATAACCTAATCTTTGATTAAAACTATAATGCTTTACAATGCTAAAATGAACCTAATCTTTGATTAAAACTATAATGCTTTACAACGCCAACATCAATAGATTTCTTAATTTTGTTTATTTTTGCACCAGACTGTTTCATCTAGTCAAGAGTGTAAAGGGATATTACGATATTCACCTTAAAGTGGCTTGAATATTCTTTAATCTTACCCACGACAGTGCATCTGAGGAAGCCGATGGGTAGACACAAAGGATGAAATTGATAAGCACAGATGGAAACAAACAAACTAATGATCAACACGACCGACAAACCATAAAATAACATGTTTTCATTTTCTTTTTTGTATTCAGAACAGGTGGCAGACCGGTTAGCATGTGAGCAACATGCGGAAGTCATCGGTTGGCTTCCGGGTCTGGCCTCCCTAATGTGGAGTTTGCATAAACTGGGTTTTCTCCAGACACTCCGACTTTCTCTTAAACTCCAAAAACATGCAGTTTAGTCTTGTTCAGTCTTGTCCAAGCTGCTGGCTGTGCCTCCAGCAGGTAGTCTCCATCTCACACACGTGAAAAATGGGTCGCTGGAACAATACGGTGAACACAGTAATAGATAGGAATTTCGAATGTAAACTCAGCTTCCCTGTCATGTTTGGTCAGTTTCGAAAGTAAACTCAGCTTCCCTGTCATGTTTGGTCAGCTACAGGTTTTACTAGAGGTGTATTTCAGAGGATTGCCCGTGGCAATAGCGATTGCTTGTTACACCTGGTCTCTTTGGCATGCAGGAAACCTTCTCAGCACGTCCCTTTGTAATATAGATTTTTTTTAATGATAAAAATAAACATGAAGCACTGAGCATAAAAGATAAAGCATTATGTAGGGAGGGAATATTGGATACAATACTACTTTCAAATATTTTTTTTCTTTGTCCATAATATGAAAAAAAAAAAGAAAATCTGAAATATCATCAAACCCTGGACTCATTTCTGTTCTGCATTTCTGTTGGTTAACTCTTGTTCTGATCCTAGTCATTTAGCATCATGTGATGTGTATGGCTAACACAGAAACATGGGTAACAAGGCACTGTTTCGTACGGAGGGTCAACCTGTGAAATATTGCTGGATAATGCCCCCTCGCCTTGCGGTTATCTAACTTTCACCGAACACCACAACCCTCGTTTATTTTTCTTCATGTTTTTTGTTAATTGTACATTTCAATCATTGATTTGATTTTTTTTTTTAAAGGTTTTGATAATTTGCTTTCTGAAATGCAAATGTACAGTGCTTAATCCATCCGTCTGTCTGGTCACCCATTATCTTAACTGCTTACAAGGGATGCGGGCATGCTGGAACTTATTCCATCTGTTTTAGAGCAGTAGCCTTGGTCTACCCTGAAGTGGTTGCCAATTGCAGGGCACACAAAAACAATGGTGCTCACATTGTTGTTGATGTTGTTGCCTCATTTCTACTTGACTATTTAAGTAGATATCTGTATGTCCCTTTCTTATCATTGTTGTTTTGGCCAAACACCAAATACAGTCGGCCCCCAGTTTACGAACACCATCTTTTACGAACATTTGAACATTTCGACTTACGAGCATTGACCGCGGAGTTTTTTGTCCCCCACTTACACACAAACCTTCCGTCTTACGAACAATCGGACATGCCAGCCATTGTATTTGTACATTTATTTTCACTTTGCTACGTCAACTAGAAGTTGACGCTCATCACAGCATCATTGAACGCTAATGATCTTACAATGTCACAGTAACTGTCTCAGTCACGGTGTCAGTCACGGACTCAGTCACGGAGATGCTATTGGCTGGCGTCACGTCAATCACAGAAATGCCGATATGTTATTGGCCGAACGCTTTTATCTAGCTTGATGGCACAGCTGGTCGGGATGGAATAAAGGAGAGAAATTCATTCAAAAACGGAAGGAAGGAATGTTGTGAAGACTTTGCAAACTTTATCTGTTAGACATGGCTTCTAAAATTGCAAGTGGCGGTAAAGGAAGAAGTAAGAGGATGATGACAATAGAAACCAAGCAGGAGATAATAAAAAAACACGAAGGAGGCGCACGCATAGTTAACCTTGCTCGGAAGTATGGACGGAACCGCTCGGCAATCTTCTAAGGGCAAGACTTTCCTTGCCGGGGGACGGACCTCGCTCGACAACAAAATGGAGAGGCTTCTTCTATTATGGATTAAAGAGAAGGAAATCGCCGGTGATATGTTTTAGTTTGATAAAAGTTCTTGTTTAAGAAAATAAAGCAATAAATTCTGCGGGTTGGTCTCTGCTCACCTCCGTCTCCACTCGGCTCAAGTCACGTCGCCCCAGAGGAAAATGTCATTTATTCTTTGTGCATCCATGTTAATTTAATTAACTGCAAAGTAGATTATGGCAATAATTTTATATATGTGTGTATATCCGTGATAGTAATAACTATGATTTCACCACACTTTGCGAGTCAATGTCTACGTACAATTGACTTCACTTTGCTACATCAACGAAATCATCTGCTCACGCTTAACACAGTACCGCTGATGTGCTATTGCTCTTACAATGTCACAGTCACTGTTTCAGTCACGGTGTCAGTCACAGAAATGCCGATATGCTATTGGTCGAACGCCTTCATCTAGCTTGATGGCACAGCTGGTCGGGACGGAAGGAAGGAGAGAAAATGAGTGAAAAACGGAAGGAAGGAATGTTGTTAAGACTTTGCAAACTTTATCTGTTAGACATGGCTTCTAAAATTGCTAGTGGCGGTAAAGGAAGAAGTAAGAGGATGATGACAATAGAAACCAAGCAGGAGATAATAAAAAAATACGAAGGCGGCGCATGCATAGTTAACCTTGCTAGTGAGTATGGCCGTAACCGCTCGGCAATCTTCTAAGGGCAAGACTTTCCTTGCCAGGGGACGGACCTCGGTCAACAACAAAATGGAGAGGCTTCTTCTATTATGGATTAAAGAGAAGGAAATCGCCAGTGATAAGTTCTAGTTTGAGAAAAAGTTCCCGTTTAAGAAAATAAATAAATAAATTCTGCGGGTTGGTCTCTGCTCCCCTCCGCCTCCACCCAGCTCAAGTCACGTCGCCCCAAAGGTAAATGTAATTTTTCCTTTGTATATGTTATTTAATTTAACTGTACAGTAGATTATGTTGCTCATTTTTAATATGTGTATAAAGTCGTGATGTTTTTACCAAAGGTTTTTGCACGTGTTGCACGCATTCACTAATTAACATAGGTTTGATTGCCCGTCATACGAGCAGTTCAAGTTATGAGCGTAGCCGCTGAACGGATTAAGTTCGTAACACGGGGGTCCACTGTATGTGGCCTCATCCAATGTTACGCCATTGTTGACATATATTTGCCCAGGTCTTGTAAATTACCCACTATTGTCCTCTGAAACCAATGGTGGGTTGTATATCTATCAATATATTACTCTCTCTGAAGAAATTGGTCATAAGCTTGCGATATATGGTTCCTCTGAGTAAGGCCCATGCTTCAAAATCACTTGATGTTGTTACATATCACTAAATACCACTGATTGGCACTTAAATGGCTTACTGAAAAGAAAATCACGATAGTTGAGGTAATAAAAGCACTTCCTGAAATGAGGGAAATGCTCATGATTGACTCCTGTGTGTGTGTGTGTGTGTGTGTGTGTGTGTGTGTGTGTGTGTGTGTGTGTGTGTGTGTGTGTGTTTATAATATCAAGAAAAACATTAGCTCACACACAATAGCAAGAATACTAATATATGCTCCACCACTTGCCTCTATGCTCTATGCTTGCAGGAACTCATATTATATCAAAGACAGAAAAGGAGCTCCCACTAGCCACAGATGTAAAGCAGGAAATTGCATTGATTTAAGCCAAACCTCTTGGCATTTTTCTTCCTTTCCCTTCCCTTTCCATTCCCCTGGCAAAATATTTGTTCCACTGCTGCTGGTTCAGAAGATTTTTTCAGATTGTTGCACTCAAGATGATGAGATACCTGCAGGATAGCTAAGTTTGGGGATTTGACAAAAGGCAGAAGTTTGTAATATATTCATAGGGTCCTAATTAAGTGTGAGTACACTTTTATTCTGTCACAAATTCTTGTTTACTTGCACCCTGCCAAGGTCCAAAGGAGGGCTGGGAAATCATGGTATCTCACAGATGAGAAGATAGTTGGATTAAAAAAAAATAAATAAATACTTTTGCTTAGATTAGACTTTTGCTTACTTTTGTTTAGATGATTTCACATTTTCAGTGGTTCATGTTGTAGGTAACTTGTTGGCGGTTCTAAACCTCACCAGTTTCATTGTCACCTGACTGGCTATTGCAGCAGTCATTTAACGATATGTCGGTTCGATCACAGTGCAAAGACACCCACAACGGTTGAATGTGAAGGCTTTGGGCAGATTTCATACAGCCTGTCGATACAAGTTAGCTGAATGCTGATTGGATAAAAACTCTAACATAAAACCAAATGACATAAAAATGACATAAAGAGAATCCAGTATGAACAACTGTATATATATATATATATATATATATATATATATATATATATATATATATATAAAGAGAGAGAGAGAGAGAGAGAGAGAGAGAGAGAGAATAAAACTCCTCTACAATGAATTTTTTTGCATGTGCAAAAAAAATAAAAAATCCCCCAGTTGATTTAATCTACATGCATTGAAGCTTTTTCCTGTTTTTTACTAAGCTTTACAAGAAAAAGAATCCCCCTGTTGCATAATACCAAATCTTTTTCTCTACATTTGCCTCAAAATGGAATTCACTACAGTGAAAACAAGCCTGCAGCAAAGGTCTAGCTTGGTTTATGCTTGATGGGCCGGCATACAATTTGCAGGACTTTATACTATTCACTCTGCTGTACAAAGGTAAGCATGGCTTCGTGCACTTCCACCTTATTAGTCACTTGCAACACCTCCACCATTCTCATGGAAAGGCTTTCTCTCCTGAAGGGACGTGTCCATTAGCTAGAGCAGAGTAGTTTGATAATCATAGATCAGATGGACACATCTGATAGTGTGGGCCGTAGCCCTCCTGCTAGTCCAGTTAGCATTATCCCTATGACGCTAGCCTTGGCTAGTGCGGGTTGTAGCCTACCCCTGCTAGTCGTGGGGAGCCTGTTCAGACGCATATTCGTGTTAGCTCCCTTGTTAGGCATACTCCATCTCAGTCTGTTGGCTCCAGCACATTAGGTATAAGGGACTCCATCCTTGACGTTAAGCTTAAAACCTCAGCCACCGTAATTGAAGCTAGTCTTAGGGAGCTGACACGCAAGAGCTCTAGATACCAGCGTAGTGCAAACAACATTAGTTACACAGATATAGTGAAACATGTTGGCTCCAATCATAGGAGAATGAGGCAGTCTGAGATTACAAAGAAGAACATAGCTAGGACTTGTACTATCGCTAGAAAGATGAGTCGGCATTGAGTAATTGTATACGGCCCTCTGCCTGCGAGAGGCAATGATGAGAGGTTTAGCAGATTATTTTCGTTTATTTTTTGCTTTCGGTGGATGGGTAGTTTCTGTAGAGAGCAAGGTTTCCAGTTATTAGATAACTGGCCCTCTTTCTGGGGTCAGCTCGACCTGCTAAAGAAGGACGGCGTTCACCCTAACTGGGAAGGCGCCATCACTCTTTCTGCAAACATATGTTACTGTTTTAGCCTTCCATGACTTCTCACATTAGAGCATGTCGGGTTACAGGCAAGTAGCGAGCCTGCTAGAAGGAGTGTTGTGTTGTTAAGGCTACTGTTACAACACACATAGTATACTTAGCCTACGTCACTGCAATCCACACACTGTTTCAATGCCTAATGGTGAATCCCTTAATGATAAGATTTCTGCTGAGGTGGTGTTTGGAAAGAAGCCACACTTCCTTAACCGGTCAGATTAGTGACATAGTACCTAGGTGGAATATTAATATTAATATGTGTGTTGTAGTCGTCAACAACCAAGTTCCCACATTACTAACATTGCAACGAAGTTTTAATTACCTAAAATAGAAACCGAGCCCCAGGCATCAAAATCTTGTTAGTACTCGTACTACTAATTTTAAGACTCAGAATAGTTCAGGAAAACTTGGTTTAAATTCAGCTTCATAAATGTTAGGTCACTCTCCTCAGAAGCCCTTCTTGTTAATGATCTTATTAGAGATCACAATCTTAAAGTGTTTGGTCTCTGCAAAACCTGGTTAGAACCAAATGAATTTTTTATCATTAAATGAGGCCTCACCCCCAAGGTTTGTGGGCTCACACGTTGCAGGTCCTTGTAAAAAAAAAAGAGAGGGGGGGTGGTGCTGTAGTTTCAGAATCTGGTCTAAAACTTAGCACTAGCACTGAAACCTAGAGACTCTTGAAAAGTTTCACGTACGGCAAATAACAGAAGACAGAGGCCCTCATTCCACTCTCTGTTAGACTCTAGGCAGTATTTGCATATCATGGATTTTAATGTTTGGTGGAACCTCTCGAGCGCGCCTTCGGGACTCTGGATGATACGGATTTTACATGTTGATTGATTGATTTTACATGTTTTATGTTAAGCTCTGTCATCACTTGAGCAAACAGTTTTGACATGAAATTGGTACCTTGATCAGTTTGAATTGTTTTGGGTAGGCCAAAAGTATAAATAATTTGGTGAGAGCTTTCACCACCAGTTTGGCTTTAAGAGTGCGCAGAGGGATAGCCTCATCGCAGCGCACATCACAGTCAGAATATACTGATGTCCAGTTTTGGTTTTTGGCAACGGACCCACATAATCTACCAGGACTCGTTCGAACGGCTCCCCAAGCCCTGGGATCGAATGCAGACAGGCTGGTGGAACCGTTTGGTTGGGCTTTACAATGATTTGGCACGTGTGGCATTTCACGACGTCGGCTTTCAAACCAGGCCAAAAGAAATTTCGCAACACACGGTGATATGTTTTCTTAACACCAAGGTGGCCAGCTAAGATGGAGTCATGTGCCAGGCTAAGAACATGTGCACAGTATATGGTTGGCAAAACCTGGTTATCAGCGCATAATGCACTGGAGTCAGGACTCCTCCGTCTCATCAGGACACCATTGTCCAGAAAAAATGCGCAGGGTTGGCAGTCTTCCTCGCCGGTAAAGGAATCTAAGAGTTTGAGCTTAAAGTAGTTCATTAGATGTTGCTACATTCTGTGTATGAGAGTGTGAGACTGTAAAGTGAACAAAACAATATGGGGTGCAAGGGAGTGTAAGAATGGAATGTTTCAGAGCAAACGGTGCTAGTCGCGGGGATGAAATGACCTTGGCACCTGGTGAAAAACAACTTTGAGGAAAACTACAACCAGGAGGAGTAAGCAAGCGATTCTGCAAGGGAAGAAAGACCAATGAAAGCAAGCTAAAGTTAACTGCAGTATACACATAGCCAATAAAATAATGCCAGGATGCCTTTGTTGATGTGCCATTTGCATATTGTGTAGTATAACTCATTGCTGGGCAACTCGGATGAGAGTACGTCTGCTGGTGGCAACAGCGCCGTACAGGGCTGTATTGAGAGGGACCCGAGACCCAGGTGCTTGTATTAGATCTGCGTGTTAGGAATAAATCCACTCGTGTGTGAAAATGCCGGCTTCCTGATAACTTTCTATTGCAGAACGAGCGCGCAAATTGTTGGATGAGTGGCAGTTGGGTAAGGTCACAAGTTGGAGTCAGATTACTAATTTGAGTTGATTTTGATTTAGAAATAACATTCCAACACCGGCTACTACAAAGGAGAGACACACAACGCAAATTGGACCGACGCGACTTTCAGAAATGTTGTCAATACAAAAGGATTTATTATTGGAAATGAAACCCAAAGACGAACTCTACAAGCAAGTCATGAAAGTCTTTCTGAGGAAAGAAAAAAGTATGGATTTTGTACTTAAATAACTTGGGGACAGCCGTTTTGGGTGATATGTTTATTTATTATGTTTATGTTTTTGTGAATATGTTTTTATCAGTTGATGTCTTTCATGTTCAATTGTCATGTTTGGTTGGGTTTGGTTGTTATGGGTTTGTGGGGTTTTGTTCATGTTTCTGTTCCACTCGTGTCTGCCTTTATTGTCTGTGTTCTCATTAGTATGAATTGAGCCAACTGCCTGGTGATACTTTGTCCACTTTTGCTCCTGGTTCGGTCATGCCTCATTTCCTTGTTAAAACTTCCTTTTTTGAGCCACATATTTCTCAGGTTTCCTGCATTATTACATTGCCTATTATAATTTTGCGCACAATCTTGTTAAAGCTTGCCTGCTCTTCGTGGACTTCATTAAACTTCATGGACAAATACTTATTGTAAGTTTTGCCATTTACAATGATAGGTTTTAATTGCTGATGTGGGTTAATTGATGTTTAAATTAGCTGAAAAATCGCCTGCATAGCCCAATAATGTGTAAGTGTGTGTATGAGGGGTCCAATCACTGAATGCCTAAGTGTGAAATGCACGAAAGGACCCCTGTAGTCTTTAGGCCATCTGATAGAAGGGAGAGGAAAGATTGTCATATATCAAGAACTCCTTGTTCAGGGGGAAAAGATTTGTTTTGGAAGGAGACTGATAAAGTGTGATTGACCTTGAGTCCGTAGCATGTGACTCTGAATGAGTTTCAATCAGCTGAATTAGCAATAAATCTTTCTGCCTCCAACTTCCAGGATGACAATCATTTGGCTTGGGGATTCAAGGAACACATCAAATTTGTGGTTCAGTTCACTCGCATCATGAATCGTGCGTTGATCACTAGCCCAATGCGTTACTTTATGCATTTATTGCATATATATATTTATGCATTTATTGCATATATATATATATATATATATATATATATATATATATATATATATATATATATATATATATATATAATATTTTTTTTTTATTTTTAAATGTGAAACGTCTTCATGCTATACATATTATTTAAGACAAATATTACAGCGGTACACATATTTACTTAAATCTTAAATGATTAAACCTTATACACTGTACAGTAAGTGAACCGTTCCCGCTTTTTTTTTTAAGTTTCACATCGCTGCTGTCATAACAGTGGCCTGGACGTTGAATTAAAGTCTAATCTGTACATGCCCTAAGATTATTACAATGGAGAGTTTACACTTTAAATGCCATTTTATTATAAAAGAAATCTAGGTAAGACATTTCCAATGGTCTGGTGACCGTCTGCTCCTTACTGTGTTTCTCTCTGCTCGGACAATATGCGTGTCTGTGCCTTTTGCTGTGGGTGTGCTTCATGACTGAGACGAACATTCCTGTGGGACAGTAGTTAGGGCTGAGTAGATTAAAACGCCACAGGGACGTTTTGTGTAACTCAAGAAACGCACTCTGGCACACATTGTTGTCAACACACAGGTAGGAACCATAGACAGAAGAAGACACCCTTGGGAATATTTTACCTAGATTACTCTTATCATAAAATGGTATTTCAAGTGTAAACTCTCCATTGTAATTAAATTTGATCATGTACAGATTAGACTTTAATTCAGCGTCCAGGGTGCTACTAATACGATAACAGCTGCACAAGATTTCAAAGGAAAGGGGTACCATATGTTCTTCTTCTAGCAGTTGACAATCCAGATTGCTAAAGCACCTTCCACACATTCGATCTTAACATGACAACTAGCTTCGCTGAATTGGTGAAGGCAGCCATCTTCCTAATGTTCGCCTCATCCTTCTTCATGTAGGAAATGGCGGATTCGTTCACTCCCAAATGGCAGGCCACAGCCACATCTCTGGTCGCTGAAGCACTATACCTCTCCTATACTATGCTTACGAAATGAAAAAAAAAAACCCACAAAGTCGCGAATCCACATAATGGAAAAAAGTATATTGGAAACACAAAGTAGCGAGGATTTACTGTAATATACCACATATATATATATATATATATATATATATATATATATATATATATATATATATATATATATATATATATATATATGCCTTCCTGTGAGGAGTTTGCATGTTCTTCCCTTGCCCATGGGTTTTCTACAGGTACTCTGGTTTCCTCCCACAATCCCCAAAACATGCATAATAGGTATACTGGACACTCCAAACGTCCCTTAGGGGCGAAAGGTTGGTTGTTGGTGTGTGACTTGCGATTCCCCGGCAAACTGTCCAAAGGCAGCTGGGATAGGCACCAGTCGGTGACCATTGTGAGTACAAATGTTTAAGAACTTGGGAGAGTGGCTATACAAAACAAGGCTCAAAAGTGGTTTCGCATTGTGGTTTGCTCTTTAAATTTTTGATCTGCATAATGCATTATCTATATGGAGAAATTGCCTTGGCTCAGGCTGCACATGTTTTGGATATTCCTTTGTAAAATAAAAAAAAAAAAAAAGTTTTTTCTCTTCAAACTATTGGTTTCCAGTCAATTGCATGAAGACACAGAACCATTTTCACTCACTTTAACACTGTCACTGAGTGGGAATTGAACCCGCACTGCATTAACCCCAGTCAGACAAATGTATGACTCCACCATCATTAACTAATCTGCTGTATGTAACTAAATTCTATTGTGTTCCTTGTCCCTTGTGCCTTAATTGTGCGCTGCCTTTGGCATAGTTAACTCAAACAAGGGGTTGTGTGAGTTATGAACATCTGTGTCTGAAACCTCCTGGTGAGCTTTCATTATACAGCTTGACACTTTCTGTTTACTGACTTTTGTAAAAAGACCAACGCATTTTTTTGTCTTGAAATGATTTATTTAAGGTATTTTCTGTTACAGAAAGTACACTTACACTATCTATTAGGAATGCCAACCAAGTTTAAAAATGTATTATCTATGTTTCAAGCACAATCATAATTGTCAGTTTGTCTGCACTTGAGAACCTTGAGGAATGTTGCCATCTTATGGGAGTCTTTCTTGAAGCAGCTGAGTAAGATATAGTCCCTCATGACAGATTCCACCATGTCGGTTTGCATGTCGTATTGGAACAAGCCTTGTTCGCTGTAACTGGTCGTCAGTAAGCCCTCATTTAGCATCTGAACAGAAACATTTAAACAATCAATAGTTTATGTCCTGTCATGACTTGTCACTGCTATAAATAGATGAATACAAAAAAAATATTTTACATTATGTATTGTGAAACAATTTTCCGATCAAATATTAGAAATGGAATAATTTCCCGATTCATTAAATGACCTCCCATCCAATAAACTAATACATTAATACAATACAATAATTAAAATCATAAATTAATCAGAAGTTTGCTTTACGAATATGGAACGTCGTCCCACCTGGGGAACAATGGAGCAGATCTGAATAAGGCGTTCAACCGTGTTCCTCAGGATGTATTGTGAACAGTGCTTGTCATCACAATGTCACAATGTCATCACAAACCTTTAGACACGGCTATCCAATTCCTGTACCACCCTTTTTACATTTTGTCCCCGATTCTGTTCATTATCTTTATGGACAAAATTGATAGGCGCAGCAGGAGCATTGAGGGGGTCCAGTTTGGTGGTCTCAGCATTGCATCTCTGCTTTTTGCAGATGGTGTAGTGCTGGTGGCTTCCTCAAGCCGTGACTTCCAACTCTCCCTTGAGTGTTTCACAGCCGAATGTGAACATGTTGGCATGAAGATCAGCACCTGCAAATCTGGGCTGCAAGGAGCTTACTGTAAATGAGTTTCCGGAGAAGCTGGACAAAGTGGGTGGGGAAAGGAGTCTGTGCTTCCCTGCTAAACCTTCTGCCCCATTGACCCAAAACCAGATACGCAGTAGGTAATGGATGATGGATTTCCCTTTTTAATATCCAATATATTTTATACGAAGATGAATATATCGAATGACTTTTCGTCAGTTGGTCACCGACGTAAACTCATTTTGATGATGGACTGACAAATAACGGGAATACTAAAAAAAAAAAAAAAAAAAACTTTAAATGTCGGAATTGCATTTTTCATCCGTCGTTATAATCGTCAGGAGGATAGACACTACCTGCCCGCCACGCATCTTTTTGCTTCCTTAAATATAATTCAACTGAATTACATGACTATCTGCTATGTTGGAGCATTTTTATAGAACAAATTGTAGTCAGCCTGCAGCCAATATGACAATAATCGCTTTGGCTAGTGTTTCTTCAACCAGTGGAGAAACATGTTCAGTTGAGTGAATAAACAGAGATGGTTCAATTCGCTACTTGTCATCTTCAGCTATAACACAGCTGACTTTTACTGGAGATTTATTTGTAGTTGCTCCCTTTTTTAGTCCTGGCTTCAAAACTCGTATTGTACACAATCTCTTCGACCAAAAGTTAAACGTAAGGCTTCAAATTAAGTGTTAAGAATATTTTATATGTTATTTTGCTTTTTAAATGTGTTTTACATGAAGAAATTGCTTGCTAATTAGAGCATTCAGGGATACATTTTATCTGCAAGCGGTCACTCTTCGAAGCAACCGATGGATTCTGCATCCCAAATTGCATTCAGGTTTGTTTGGCGGGTTTGTAAAGGCGTTTTTTCTTTGTTTGTTTATTTGCTTGCTCGTTTGTTTTAGTTAATTCAACCTCAGAAATACTTTCTTTTACTAGTGTATGTGACGGATGATATTTAGACAAAAGTTAATGAAACCCTCTGTAGTTGTAGGGCAGGCAGTTATAAATGAGAACTGAGGTCCATCGTTTGAGTATCATGTAAAGCATGATATGCTATCCAGTGGACATGATTGGTTATTGCACTTTTAACCACTGTATTCCCTCAGATGTCAAATAATAAGCATGATGGCGTACAGCATTATAGTTTAGGGATAAACCCCTTAGCTGGCTTCGTTTTCATGATACACTTATGTTGTGTTTCAATTGCAGAGTAACTGTAGAACCACAGGCATGGTGTTAACTGTACGAGTAAGTGCAAAAACAGAACAAATAATTAGTTTGAGTGCAGACAGAAATAGACCACTCCCTGACAAATGAGAAATGGTGGCGCAAGGTTGGGCAAAAATGCACAGACGGATTGACTATTATAATTTCGTTTGACTTGAAAAAATGACAGACTGATGATGACGGAAGGGGGGCGGGGCGCTCTGATGAATGATGAATGTCGGACAAGCAAAAAAATATAAGTTGCCCATCTCTGAGGAAAAGTGTAACTATAACCATATAATAGGAAATAGGATGTGCCATATAGTAGGACAATGCATATGTCCCTAACATGTATGCTGAGTACAATATGATAAGCAATTAATTAAAAAATGTTTTTTAATGTATCAGTGGGATACATAAATAGATAAAAAAAAAAAGATAGGTGGATAGCATTTTTTTTTTCAAAATGTGTAAAAAAGGTTTCGTATGCATATTTTTTATGCATAAAGGGAAGCTCGTGGCGCAGTGAGCCTCACAGTTCAAGTCCACCTTGTTCCGGCCTTACTGTGTGGAGTTTGCATGTTCTCCCCGAGCCCATGTGGGTTCTTCCCGGGCACTCCGGCTTCCTCCCAAACTCCAAAAACATGCATGAAAGGTGAATTGGATGTAATAAATTGTCCTTAGGTGTGATTGGGTGCATGAATGGCTGTCTTTCTCTGTGTCCCCTGCAATTGGCTTACAACAAGTTTAGGGTGTCCCCCGCCTACTGCCGGAAGACAGCTGCGATAGGCACCAGCAAGCCTGCAACCGTTGTGAAGATAAGTGGCTCTAGTAAATGGACAGAAGGATGTAAGCATAAAATTGACTTCTGTCAAAAATATGCCTTTGTGATGTGTCAGACGTTTTATGATGGAAATCGTTTAGTCTCCAGAAATTTAGATATGAGCATTTCAAAGGTCAAACCACCTTGGGCCAGATTCTACTTGAAGAATCTTTCATTGCAATTTACATGACCTACCTTTTTGATGAGAACGACCACTCCATGTTCCAGACTGATGAGTTTGTCAGACATCCACTTGGTCGTATTGAGGAGCATTTCTGGCGCACCATCGTAGCGGTCCAATGTTGTCTGTAGGTATACCAAGGGCTCAATCCATGACTGGACCAGCATTAGCACAGAGTGGAGTAACCATTTGTCCTGGAAAACATGCATGATTTACTAGCTGTGCAACACAATTAACTGCCATTAAAAATAGGGTCGGGGCGTATAGATTTCAATACAAAATGCCCACACCATAACTCCCCAACCCCTTTTTCTCAAATTAACAATTGGAAGAGAGAAAAAGTGCTACTTTACTCAGCAGGAATGACATGATCAAGCTAGCTTCTCTGACCCTGTGGGATCCCCTGGTATACAAGATGTAGCATCTTAAGCGGTTATTTTACTATTTTACATTACTTTTTTTTGTATCAACCTAAGGGAAGTCATCTTCTAATTTTCCCCTCTTTTCAATGATTTCAGACAATATAGAGTGTGTCTACCCACTTATTATAAAACATACATATAGTTTTTTATTTTTATGATTTTTTATATATCTATAACTGTCAAACATATCTGTTCATTCTTGACCAGTCAGTAGTGCAACTAGCACAGCTAGCTAGCTATTTGAAAAAAAAAAATACATGAAAGCAAAGCATCAGTATAGCAAAGGCTTTTACTTACAGACATTTGCTGGACTTCGCCTATGGAGCTTGGAATGGGGATGGCCTTCGTAAGGCATGCATAGGCCTCTTGATTCCTCTGAAGTCGTAACGGATATGGAACAAATATGTCCTCCTGCATATGATGCAGACAGAGGTGGGAAGCATACTCTCTAAACAAGGAAGTTTCTTTAACAAAAAAAACGACAATGAAAAATTTCCAACATGTAGTCAACAAGGCCTTCACTAGTGTTCCAGCATGTTCTACTGCAAGTTCTACATGTCATTCTATCTTTGTGAGAATTTAAATGTCCATGTATTTCATTGAGCGACTTATTCAACATTATTGTTAAAAATGTTTGCTTTATAAAGATAATTTTTCACTTTGATGGATTAATTCAAACATTGATATGCCATACCCTATTAAGAATGAGCGGTTCAGATTGATGGATGGCTGGACATTGAAATATTGGATTATAATGGTTTAAAATATTGCCTAATAATTGCCTAATGATTAGCTGTCAAGCAGTCCAGAGTATACCCTGCCTGCCGCCTAATATCATTTGAATTAAGCTTTTGCGCAATAATTGTGAATTTTAATACCTTCCTATCAAATGTTTAATATAATCATACTGTAGATAAGGCTTGCCAATGTGTTTTTTTTTTATTTCTAATGTAGAATTTACAGAACTTTTATTAAATCGTCTGGGTTCGTATCTATTTGAGATGCAACCCACATATTTTAACTTGTGCTTATGGTGGTCCCCACTCCTGATGCAACTATTGAACATCTTAAGGTTGGTATTACAGTCGAACCTCTACATAGTGAACTTCAAGGGTCCGAGGAGAGAAGTTCACTATGAAGAGAGATTCACTTTATAGAGGTTTTCCTAAAATGTTCAGAATTCATTGATGAAATATGTGAATAATTTTTTAATAAATATGTAAATAATTTTATATATGTTTTTTTAAAAATAAATATGTAAATAAATGTACATTAAACAACTTAAGTTGTTTAAACACTAAAATCTAATGCGGTAAAACTAATGTAAAAACATTTTACATTGAACAAATATCTTTATTATTATTCCACAAGTCGCATTATCTCTTCTCTCTTCTTCAGAATGCCACATATCGCAGCAGGCGAAGCATCGTACTCCTTTGCAATGGCATTCTGCTTCACTCCACTCGCACACTTCCGAATTATGTCGCACTTCTCCTCCAACGACAAAGGCTTTCGCTTCCGACTTATAGATCTAGCATCCATACTTTTCACGGCAGATTCCGACATCTTAGAATTTTCGGAGGGATGACCAGCGGAGAAACGCATGCGCAGTGGACGGCGGACGAAGTGAAAATGCAAGAGAAAGTCGCGGCGCGCGAGAGCGGCTAGGCAGGGAGGAAATCCCGACAGTGCGCCCAATTTTACAACTTCACAATTTTCGATAAGTTCAGATATTCACAATATAGAGGTAGATGCTGTCAAGGGACTGACTAATAGCATCACTATGAAGAGATTATTCACTATGTGGAGTTTCACTATGAGGAGGTTTTACATACACGTCAAATATAGCTGTTTTGCAAGGGACCGTAAAGATTCGTTCACTATGAAGAGAGATTCACTTTGTAGAGGTTCACTATGGAGAGGTTCGACTGTACTTACAAACAATGAGCATGATTCTTCGGAGACGCGGGAGATGAGCTCGGCGTGCTGGATCACCCTGTCCAGAAGTTTCTCTTGTGAAATGGATAAACAGTAGGGGTGGATGACCTGGTCCTGGTCAGTACACTCAAGCAGGAAGCCGGCGCTAAGGAGGCAAGGCCATAAAAACACAGCCCATAGAGCTTCCTTTTTGCCTGAAAACAAACACAAACAATGCAGCTGGTATATTTACTGCTCTTCCATGATGGAACTGAAACAAGGAATTTTACAAATCAATCTTGAAAATGTGAAAATTGCTCTAGAAATTAAGTCAAAGTTTTGCATAAAAGCTTTTAAAAAAGTGTTTTCGAGCCTTGGTTTGGAAACACAAATTGTAATTTGGCCCGGACAGACTATATATATATATATATATATATATATATATATATATATATATATATATATATATATATATATATATATATATTTTTTTTTTATACTAATTTTTTCTTTTTTCGTTTGTGTCTTGAATCTTCAAGGAGCAAAGGCTTAAACACTGGACAGGACTGTCTCATCTGTATTTAGAGGTATAAAAAGTGTGCAGGAATAATGACCAATCATCCTGTGGATTCTTCTGTCCCTGAAGTCTTCAAGGTGGTGGCCATATGGGAGAGGTGAGGCTCTTTTATGCAGCCTGACCAGGCCATGAATACAAAAAAAGGTCATCTTGGCTAGGGTGGGCAAACTTACGTGTTTAACTGCCACCTTTGTGTTTTAAGTTGGAGAGAAGGGCGGTTTTATATTTCACTTTTTTGTTCCAAGTTTAAATGCATGTGCTTTTCAATATTAAATGGAACAATACTTTAAAAACACCTATTAAAATAATCTTAAAATGTTTGACACAAAATCCTAGTCAAAATCTTTTTGCCTTGTACTGATAATAAAGACCATATATATATATATATATATATATATATATATATATATATATATATATATATATATATATATATATATATATATATATATATATATATATATATACACACATACACACACGCAGTGGACCCCTGGTTTACGACGTCCCTGCCCTACGTTTTTTCACCTTACGACAAAGACGGCGCCATTTTTTTGTCCCCTCTTTATGCCGTCTTTTTTGCCTTATGGTACCAGGCGGTCAGTGTGCTCGCATGACTGTGCGAGTCTTTTTTTTTTTTTTTCTAATACAATTTTTTTTAAATATTCAAATTACAGACAATATCAAACATTGAACATTAACAATACACACAGTATACAAGAGCTACTACAAAAAGACAGTAGACCATAGTATATAGTCCTTTATAGAAATTATAAAGAATAAAATACATAAATTCAAAAATAAATAATCTATCAAGAAAGAAAAATTCATGTGTGAATATTGTCGTACAAAATTGATTTAACAATTCACCAACAAGAACAGTGACTGTGCGTGTGCACTCTGCGCTCGTACAAAATTGATTTAACAATTCACAAACAAGAACAGTGACTGTGCGAGTGCACTCTGCGCTCATATTTCTATACATGCATCACTGATTACTTCACTACAATACGCATCTACTATTGGTTGACGCACCGGAAACACTTAAATTGCCGGTCTGGTATTGGTCGGCGTCACTAGTTCCAAAATGGCGGAACATTAAAGTTTTGTTCTCCTGTGCGTGCTTACAAAAATGTATTTATAGTACATTTTAGTGCTTAATTCAAACTTTAACTGGTTAGCCATGGGTCCAAAGAATGCTAGTGATGTTAAAGAGAGAAATAAGAAGATGATTTATATGGAAATGAAGCTGGAGATAATCAAGAAACATGAAGAAGGCTAAGCTAGCCAAGCCTAGGCTAGCCTACCTTCACTATGGAATATGGCCATAAATTGCTCAAAGGTAAATAAATCCTTTATATATTTATATATTTTATATACTTTATATATTTATTATTTATTGTATTTATATATTTATGATATTTAATTGTATGCATGTATATCATATATAAGTAGCACTTACTATGATTTTGATACCAATTTTTAATATGCATATACAATGTTTATGTTTTTACCTGGGGTTTTACATGCATTAGCTAAGAAACATAGGTTTGTATAGCCCGTGATACAGTGAATTTGCGTTGCGAATTTGCGATGTTCAGGCACTTTAATTCACTTTTACTTTTTGCTGCTTACACAAACCTTTAATCTACATAAATGCTGTAAAAAAAAAAAAAAGATGAAAGTTGGCTCATATTGCTTTTTCATTTTGTCAATTTTAAAAAGGATACAGTTTCAGGTATACTTATACAATTTTTATAGATAATATTGGCCGGTGTGTAAGTGGGAGGCGCAGACAGATTTAGGTTTTTTTTTTTTTTTTTTTTTTTTTTTGTATATCAGTCAATGGCTACCTTCTGACCATTTGCAATCTAGACAGGTGACTCAGATTATGACTAAAACAGCAGGAGATTTTGTCTAACCTTGATGACGGCTTTTCTTGTGTTTTCCAGGATTAGAAGTAGCATCTGGTGGGTATCATGTTGCTGGATTCAGCATCAGTCATGGTGCATATTTACACATTTTAAAGATATTCACACTTCAAGTTGACTTCACTCACTACGGCCATTTATTTAAATATTAAAAAAAAATTCTATCCACCTCACCTCCTACATGGCAGGTGTGCACTCCTTATTTTTTTTTTTTTCCCAAGAAGAAATCTTTCAGTTCTGATTATTTTCATGGCCATTTTTTACATCCATCTATTTTGTGGTGATTATCCTAATACTAAACTTTCATAATAATTTCATCGAGCCATTCCAAAAAAAAACCCAAAAACATTTTTGTACAAAAAAAAAAACATATTTTTGTCCAAATAATAAATTAATGACTAATTTCTTTTTCATGAACAATGAATACCGTTCTAAACACATTTTATTACTTACTGTTAACTTATATGTATAACAATTCATGTACTAAGGGATCAGGTAAGAGCCAATCACAGCGAGGCATGATAATGGACATTCATTCCCCTAGTGTAATCAAATATAATTCCCATCTGCAAGCATTTAGGAATAAAAGCAGGGTGCCGTTTTGAATCTCTCCCTGTTTAGACTATCTACCTATCTACAGTAATTTTTAGCCTCCTAATGCTTTTTTTTTTTTGCATCTATCAAGAGCAACATCCCAAATCGGGGCGAGATTGACACTGAGGGGTGTTAGAGTATAATTAGTACATTAGTAAGTACATTAAAAATTATTATCAAATTAATAAATGCCAAACTATTACCTTTTTTAAAAATGAAAATGGCAAACTAAATTTAGTAAACCTTTAAGGGTGTTGAATGAGACTGTATCAATCCAAACTTAATAATATTTTTTACTGAGGTGACCCACAAGCAAGAGACACTAGATGTGTGTAGGGAGTAGATGTATGACTTGACCTTAAAACATTATCAAGTCAAAATAAATGAGTGCTCTTCAATTATATTTTGCAAAGCCCCCGAGAAAAGAGGAAAAAGCCCCCCCGGCTGACCATAAATAAGCTTATTATCTTTAAAATATTATACGTTTAAATAAAACTGTATGCTTTTTATCACTGACACCAACCATGATTCCCCAAATATAAGATGTACTTTTTCCCCAAATATGAAGGCCAAAAGTATGGGTGTATTCTATAAGCAGTAACTTTTTTTTTTTTCGACAGCCTTCAAGGAAGATTGATTTGTCAGCCATGTAAATTGAGTTTTGACACTCAGTTGTCCATTTTCACATGGGCCATATTTTACAACAATTAATGTGGCAGGATGAAGGGGGACGTTAGTCACAAAAGCTCATGTTCGCTGATGTTGTTACATCATTGTTTTTAATAAAAGAAGCAAGCAGGCTGAACTACCGTCCGAATCCATCTTTGTTCACACACAGGAATATTACTAAGGCCTTGTCCACATGTAACAATCCCCAAAGTCTCTCCCTCATTGTTGTTTATTTAAAAAAAGTTGTGTCTATATTAAACTGCATTGTGCAGTTTAAAATTTGTGTACAAGCATGCCAAGTCGCTAGGTGGCAGTAATGTCGCAAATTCTGTCCTATCAGAAAGAACATCCGCCTCTGACGTAATTGGTATTCGTGTCTTCGGCAGGAAAAAGAGTAGCGTGATGACGCAAAACTCCATTGAAGCTGGTCACACACAAACATGAAACCGGAGGCTTTATGTAAAAGACTTTTAGACAAATGTGACCTTTGCTGCAGGCTTGTTTTTGCTGTAGTGAATTTCAGTGCTAAGCAAATGCATAGAAAAAAAATTCATATTATGCAACGGGGATTTTTTTGTTACGAGGGGAAGCAAGAAAGAGGGAAAGGCTTCTAAGCATGTTTTTTTTTTTTTTTTTGTATTTTTGCACATGCAGGTTTTGTTGTTGTTGAGGAGGTTTACTGCAGCTGGGGAATTACAGGACTTTTTTTTATGACTTTCCAGTTGGTGGGCTCACCTGCCCGGTGGCAATTGCATGGATATAATATCATATATATATATATATATATATATATATATATATATATATATATATATATATATATATATATATATATATATATATTACAGTGGTACCTCGGTACTCGACCATAATCCGTTCTGAGGTGGTGGTCGAGCACCGATTTGTTCGAACACCGAAAGCAATTTTCCCATAAGAAATAATGGAAAGTATGTGTGCACAAGTAAATGTGCACAAGCAGTACATGATAAAGATAAAGATAAATAAAGCATTATAAACCATTTTGTATAATTTACTTACGTTTTGGAGAGTGGTTGATGGCATACAGGAATGGATGTGGAGAGGACGGGAGGGAGTTACTCCTTCCATGATGACGCTAGCTAACTGCGACGCGAGGTACACCGCGTTCATATTTTGCTATAATTTCCTTCTTCGGTTCAATAGTGGTCCTCATTGTTTTCCTCTTTGCCTTCCCCTTATCACTGTCTTTCTTTGGACCCATTATTAAGGGCTAGAGCAACACGAAAAAGTTTAAATCCGGGAAGAAATACTCGAACAAACGTCTTACTCCGCTGGCGGTCTGAGTTGAACTGGCGCTTACCCGCTGGCCGAGAAGGGCCGAGGAGCGCGTTCGGGTCGGCTCGGCTCGGCTCGGCTAGGCTCGGCTAGTCGAGCACCGAAAATCTGTTTGAGGTCCGATGCATTATCTACTTGAATTTTTTGGTCGAGCACCGATTTGGTCGAGTATAGAGGCGGTCGAGTACCGAGGTACCACTGTATATATATATATATATATATATATATATATATATATATATATATATATAAATATATATATATATATATATATATATATATATATATATATATATATATATATATATATATATATATACACACACATACACACACACAAACACACTTGCGTGAACAATGCAGCGACAAGGAATCCGAGTGACAAGTAACTCTGGTGGTCCGCCGCTGTTCATAGAACCGCTGTTACATACGTAACTGTTGTTCTATTTCGCCCCTGCAGACTGTCAGAGACAGCGCTAAAAGTACGGAATGATGAATAAAAGTGAGATCACGAGGAGACCCCGACACTCACCTCAACCTTACACAGACACGCCCGAAGAGCCCGAGAATGGGGGGCAGCCACACAGTAGAACCTGGCAAAAGTGCCAGGGGATGACCAGAAGTAGCAGCACAAACATCCTCCAAGGGAACCCCTTTCAGTACAGCCCAAGGCAACCCTATACACTTGACCACGCGACAGAACACGGTAACGACCACAGAGGCAGGAAACCGAGAAGGATCAGAACTGGCCAAAGCTCTGTCATGGTCGGAGAGCTGCACACGGGCACAAAAAAAGTCCCATGGACTATAGGGAAGTCCCGCAAAGTATGCTTGGGGGACTCAGTTAAAGAGGACCGAGACAACCACAGAAGGCGGTGCAAACGCACCAAGTAGGACATCGCCCACCCGTGGTCCCTTGTGATAAGGACAAAAGCATGTAGACAGGCTTCACCAAACGACAAAACTGACTCAATATCTTCTTTCCGCGCCACAGCCATGGCAGCGAACAGCAGGTGCGAGACAGAGTTGCCAATGCCAGCCAAGCGCGCACATGCATTGTAGGCCTTTGCAATGAGGTCATCCGCCATGCGACCTTGTATGTTAGGACAACGCCATGTGCGCCAAGCAAGCTTGTCTGGTGACAAGAGCAAGGAAGTGACATCCTCCTCCACAACAGGCATGTGGCCTAACCCAATCTTAGCAGCATCCTGCAACGCCACCATTGTATGCCCGTCAGAAGTAAGGTGGGCAAAAGCACTCTAATCGGCCCAACAGGGCAGCAAGTGATCTAAATAATGCCCACACTGTAGGACAGTGAAGGCAGCAGAAAGGCGGCCATGCCGGAAAAAGGGATTTCTCTGGGAAGAATGGGGACAAGGAAATCCACCTGAAGCTCTTGCAAAGCAGAGCGGCAAAAGAGACACAAGTGAATCCGCATCACCCAATACGGTGAGCGACATGCCCCTCTCAGAAAGAGGGGATGCACAGTGGAGTCCTTGGAATCGAAAGCAGACTAACGAAAGCATGAGTCGAAAGACAGAGAAATGGCATCAACATCCCTGTAAAGGTCCGGTGCAACAGCGCCTTGAAAAGAGGACGGCTCACCGAAAGCCAAGGCTCAGCCGGCAGGGGCAACGGACGTAGCCTTGTTGGACTCCAAAGAACCGGTCGCATCATCCACGGCCACACTCACCTGCGGCAAAGAGGCCATGTCACCGTGTGCTGATTCTGAGTCGAGGCAATGCAAAACGCGGCCACCCCGTGAATCCACCAGCCAACGCGACAGCCACAATTGGAGCACAGCACAGAGGCCTTCATACGACCAAGACAAGTTCAACAAAAACTGTCAAGGCAAGATCCGGTGCGGGACGCAACCACTGCAAGCTGGAGACAGGCAAGAGACACGGGACCGAGAACAGAGGCGAGACACCACAGATCGGCGAGAGGAACAAGCCACAAAGACCGCAACGAGTGCATAACATAGCCGGTACAGCGGAAGATGAACAATAGCAAGCAGTCAGTACGTGTGTGTAGCGCAAGCGACGTGGCAAAGGCGGGACTGGGGCAAGGACGGATGACACACGCAGCCGCGACAGCAAAAGCTGGTGGGTGATCAGGCAACACAAACAGCTGCGGAAACTTCACAGCCAGGCAAAAACAAAGCACAACTTTATGGCGAGCGGGCACACGTCAGGCCATGAACACTATTAAAAGCTTGCGTTACCAGGTTTTAACGCCGGAGTTGTAACCAACAAAAAATGCCGAAAATCACAAAAGAAAAAGACAGCAGAAAGTGGTAGCACACAAATAAAACACAGTTCACCTTGTGAAGCAAAGCCACAGCAAACCTTGCGCAGCAGCAAAACAAATGAGTATCAACCAACACAAGCTTCGCAGCCACCAGAGGGCGGAGAGTACTGCAACCCTGACGGACACCTTCAACGGGCTACAAGCGATGAAAGGAAATAAATAAACCGCAAAAAGCGCGGCACTCAAATAGCATGCAAACCAACGCGTGAGAAGTTTCTGAGAGACAGACTACTGTGTGACGTTGCCTTATATATGTCCCCGGTGTCATATACATGACGTTTTTGATGGTATGCATTCTCGTCTTGTGCTTGCACGAAGGCTTATTTCGTGCTTTTAGCACCGCCTCTGGCGGTCATCTGGGGCGAAATAGAACGGATGCATACTATATCAAATTAGAGGTAGCCTACTGTATACGTAACCATTTTAAACCTTCCAAATAGCATATTATGTATTTCTCATTTGAATTAATGCTATTCAAACACGTGGATAAAAAAAATGTTAACCAATAACAATGACAAGACTTACAAATTCGTCATTTCCGACGTGGATCAAACTGGTAGCCTTTCGTATTACCCAGTGTGGCATGAGTGGCTAAAGCTGCCTCCTGGTGGCAGATGTTGCACCCTGCACCTCACAGCGGTTGCCAATTTACAATCAAGGCCCCGCTATAAAGCACAGTAATGCTTGAGCCCTCTACTGATCCTTTGGCTTGGAGGTTCACCCACTTCCTGGGTACCTCCAATGGCATCCGTCAAAATTACTGAAGGCTGTTTTTAAAGTAAGGCCCTCAGTGACACGACGCAGTAAAACGGCTTTATTAAAACCCAGCGTGATCTGCATCACAGCCGAATGAGCGGCTGTGTTCCTGTCTTTCCCGTGACTTAAGTATCTGCTCTACAGGGGACATTGAACATTGTAGACGCTGCTACTGTGTTGTAGTTGGCTCTACGAGACCTTCACATCCGAGCGGTGTTCGCCTGGCACGGCCGAATTGTGCCCCACGTCTCAGCCGCCCACCTCCGTGGATTCCCAGGCGGGGGCTAGCGCCCTCTCCACCCGTTCGGACTGTGATTTCTTTTATTGTTGGACTTTTAACGCCCGTTTTGGGTTGATTTTAGTAATAAGCAGTTGTTTATTTACTGCTATTTATTTACTGGCTTTTGAATTTCTTTTACAGTGCTGGAGCCTTCCTTCCGGCATCACTGGATGAGGTCTTCCAATCTCAGTGTTGGTGATCTTATTTTCTCTTGTGTTCACAAGTGTGTGTCTGTGCGTGTGTATTTCAGTAGGTTGTGGTATTTATTGATTGGAAGTGCCTCTGCCTTTCCAGTGCACCGGACAAGAACATTCCAGCCTTGTTTAAGTATTGTTTTTAATTGTTGTTTTTAAAAAGACTACAATACAAATATTGGAACTACACTTCTGCCTCGTTGCCGCACAGGTACCGAAGAAGTAGGTCTCAGTTTCAAAAAGGTCAGTGATCGCTCACTCACCCTATACTTATAATACAAACAAGAAGAAATGTTTCTTCTTCTTTCCACGGTAGTAAGTACCTTAGGGTTCCATCTCAAAACTTGATCTTTTCATGCTGTCAGGAGACAGGCACACCAATATTTGTTTATGCTATTTACAGTCTCAATCAACTTGTCATTTGGTGTTGTTAGAACCAAATTTAGTGTTCCAGTTGATTACGTATAAGAAGAACAAGACTTCATCTGGGACCGCCACTAAGAGGTAACAAATGAAAGTGCGACACTGAGCCATTATGATTTTGCCCCAAGCTTAATTATCGTCTCCCTTCGCTAAGACGTACGACTTTCTCCTTTCAACATAATATTGCTTTAATTGGGCTCCATTATTTTCTGTTTACAAACCTCTCTCCCTTGGGGACACACGCAGATCTCACCTGCATGTAAAAAAACAATTATGCATTCATCCATCTCCACTTGTGCGGGTTCCTCTGAGATTTAGAAGCGCTATAGTACGAGGGCTGCCTTGCATCTTGATTTGTCTTTTTTTGGGGGGGGTCTATTTTGACAGGTCCCAAGCATAAAGAGAGCAGACATAGACTTAAAATTTCAAAACGGTCATGTCTCCTTGCTAGTCACACCAGACAACAAATTCAAGCACACAACCAAGGTGATGCTGGTGTGTAGCAAAGCATCTGGCAGCAATTGTGCTTGGTATTAGATATGGAAATATGACGCATGCATATACTGAGGGAAAAATTTGTGTGGGCAGAGATACAGCTACTTTCAATCACAACTGAAGTTCACCCCAAAGTGCACTTAGTACTTCACCTGTTTCTTAAGCTCAGGCTGTTTTACTGTATTTTATTAGTCTGCCCCTCTCTTCCTTGCTGTCTGAATCAAACTGCATTTCGGCCTGCTATTAACAAAAAAACAAGATGGCAAGATGGCAGCTCAGAAATCAGTCACATAAAATGTAATGTGAAATGTTGATTCACCTTTAATTGAGAGGTCTGAAACCATTTTGGTTTGCCATTTGTCATGGAAACCTTAGGTCACAAAGCAGTCTGAAATCATAGAACAACCCCAGTCACCATCCATGCTGTTATAGCACTATTGTAAAAAATGTGAAAACCAGGGTATATAAGTTAAGTGTTGAAGTTAATTGTGGTATTTTGGTCCTCATATTAATTGGACACAGATAGTTGCCTTGAATCGTCTAACTTCCCATCATAAAAGAATAAAACAGAAACAACTGTTTCTACAGTGGAAGCTTGTCTGGAAGCTGGTTGGGGGAAAACTTGAAAAATTGATATTGATCTGATCTTTGTATTTTGATACCATATGAAGGATACAGTTACAAAAAAAAGTGAGGGTTGTGGGGGGGGGGGGGGGGGGGGTGATCAGTTCTCATAAAGATTGAAATTGAAAAATATATAGTGATCCAGATATAAGATATAGTATTATGACCCTTTAAACAGTAACTTAAAAATGTGTGTTTTTTTATTTTTTATTTTTTTATTCAACACTATTTGAGGAAGGTTGATCTGTCAGCTACATAAGCCGAGTTTTAATGCACATAAGTGCATTTTTTGTTTTGTGGCCATATTGTTACTTACAATAATGACTGTTACCGTAACAGATACACAAACCTGCACAGCAAAAGAAAAAAAAACTATAAAAAAAAATATATATATATATATATATATATATATATATATATATATATATATATATATATATATATATATATATATATATATATAAAATCATGAGAAGGGGGCAATTCATCTCCCCTAAACTAGGTTTAACGACTACAGGTAAATTATGTGCAAATTACAAATACATACCATTGAAGCAATTCAGTATAAACTAAAGGACATGCACCCGGGTATCTATAAATATATATATATAAAATCATGAGAAGGGGGCAATTCATCTCCCCTAAACTTGGTTTAACGACTCTACAGGTAAATTATGTGCAAATTACAAATACATACCATTGAAGCAATTCAGTATAAACTAAAGGACATGCACCCGGGTATCTATTTTGGACAGAAAAGCACATTAGCCATTAAGTACAGATTACATATAAATTATAATAGTAGATTCAAAGGCTAAGCAAACCGTTTTAGAGAGGTGGTTGTGATATGAAGAAAATGATGATGGATGCTACATGTAAGTTCATGTTCATTCTTGTTTGAATAATTTACATATATATATATATATATACACACACACACACACACACACACACACACACACACAGTGGAACCCCGTGTTACAGCGTCCCCGACTTATGTTATTTTCATGTCGCAACGTGGAATACTGAGATTTTACATCCCCTCCTCTGGTCTGCTATCGGTTGGCATCTCCTCACGGAGATGGTGGTCTGCTTTTGGTCGGCCTCAACTTTTTCCAAAATGGCTGAACGGTAAAGCTTTGTTTGATTGTGAGTGGTTAGAAAACAGTATTCATAGTGCATATTATATCAAATAATTCACAACGTCCTTTCTCCAGCCTGGCCAACAGAACCACCTACTGACTAGGTATATTTTCCAGCTGCAGTTCGGATTTCTGGTACCACTAACCGTTTATCCTCCAGGCAGTCAACGTGCCCGGCTCCTGCTGCTTGCTGAACTCGCTCCGCCAGCTCCCATTGAAGGGCTCAGAGGACCTGGTCTCCCGGGATGATGGTCTCAGGTGGGTTTTCGCAGGTGGTGTCCTCATGTACGCGGAACAGAGCGTCCGGTTTGTCATTTTTTGAACCTGGTCAGAAGGTGATAACATAATTGAAGCGCGTGAGGAATGGCACCCACCAGTCTTGCCGTGGGTTCAGGCAACATGTGGTGTGGAGATAGGCTAGATTCTTATGGTCAGAGAAAATAGTGAAAGGCCGCTGCGTGCTCTCTAGCCAGTGGCTCAGTTCCTCCAATGCCAGGATGACTGCCAGGAGTTGTCGGTTGGCCATGTCATAGTTTCATTCTGCTGGCGAGAGACGACGTGAGAAGAATGAAAATGGGTTAGCTTGCCATTCTCAGGCGATGGCTAGGACAGAATTGTGCCTACCCCCGAGTTGGACGCATCAACCTCAACCGTGAACGGAAGCTTGGGTTTCAGGTGCAAGAGAACAGGGGACCTTGTGAACCTAGTCTTAAGATGACAAAAAGCGTCCTTGGCCCTGGAGCCCCACGTGAAGGGTACCTTGCTCGAAGTGAGTTTTGTCAGGGGTTCAGTCAACATAGTATAGTTGCGGATTAAGTGCCTTTAGAAATTAGCAAACACCAGGAATCTTCATAGTTGTTTTCTTAATTTAGGAAAAGGTCATTCAACCACAGCCTGGATTTTGACTGAATTGGCTCACTGCTGGTCCTTCTCCACAATGAATCAGAGAAACGAGACCAAGGACAGGTGGAAGTCACATTTGTCTGCCTTGACGAACAGCTGGTTCTCCAGCAGGCGCTGCAGGACCAAGCGGACATGCTGCCGGTGATCCTGCAGGGTTTTGAAGAAGATCAATATGTCCTCTAAATACACAAAGCAGAACAGGTTGATCATGTCGCGCAAGATGTCGTTATCCATGTTCTGGAACACGGCGGGTGCATGCATCTAAATTGATTTCCTCACGTTTTGGAACGGTGAGCGGGACAACTGCAAACTCCGCGGCTCGAAGACAGTGTGCATGACAGAAGGGACTCCACCAGGTGATAACTGGCTTGGTTCAATTGATACTCGGGTTATGTAAGTCTACCCACGGTAACCCTAGAAGCACAGCTTAATTTGCTCACGGTGATTTCCCAATACTATGAGCGAAACTGGACATGTCTGATGGGTCAGTACCGCCAACGGGCGCCCAACTAGGTCGTTAACCTGTTTAGGAACATCTAAAAGGATCAGGAAAAATTCCAAGGCTTTAGCCTCGGTAAAGTCAATGAAGTTGTCATTGGCCCCGGACTCAACCAGCGCGGTGTCGTCTGTCAGCGTAGACGACCTCCCCCGTGAGCTGCAACCGTTTGCATATGGTTCTGTCCATCACACCTGACCTGATGTCTCGGATGTGCTCACTGGTGTTCGGGAATGCCTCCTGGTGAGCAGCCCGGTGAGTAGAAGTGAAGTCCGGCCGCTCCGTGCAGGCAGCGATGAGGTGAGGCGCCCCCCGCTAATTTGTATCGGCCCACCACCAACCGCAGTCCCGGCAGGTGCCGGCACTGGGCCGTTGGTGTTCCTCTCTCGGTTGGCGATGTCCCCGCATGGGGGCATGTCGATGGCCACCCATTCAGCGACCCTCTCTCTCTCCCATTCCCGCAACCGATTGTCTAGCTGGATGGCCAGAGCGATCAGCTACTCGACGGTGGTGGTCTCGTCTCAGGTGGCGAGCTTGTTCTTTAACTTGGGATGGAGCCCCCTGTAAAAGAGCCTACGTAGTGCTGTCTCCCCAAAGACACTCTCCATGGCAAAGATGCAGAACTTCCCTGAATACTTAGCCACGCTGCGGTTGCCTTGTTTAATGTCCAAGAGCTGATCTCCGGCCTCGCAATCACATACTGGCAATCACATTAAGGCCCGTGATAGGGGTTGATGCAATGTAATTTCTGCCCTGTGCTCTAAATGTCAAAGTGAATAAATTCAATTCAATATATGTATGAGTACACATTTACATATGTGTGTGTGTGTGTGTGTGTTGGGGGGGGGGGTCTACTTTCAGTTCCATAAATTGATGATGAGTCATTAGCTTTTTCTTGACTTGTATGAATGATTGGATGGGTTATGTGCTAATAAAAGTCACCATATTTGTGTTTGACAGGCTACATGTACATATGTTTCATGTGTCACCCTGAAATATGCAGATTTGGCTGGGAATTTACTGGATATTCAAGCATCATTATTCAAAGACAAAGATAATAAGTATAGTAATTCACACATCTGGATTGTAAACACTGGTGTCTGTAACCCAGTTTTCCAACCACACCGGAATCAATTATTGTAATATATAATATGGTAAATAATATACATTCTAATCAGAAGACGAATGGCAGTTTCTATTTTGTGGAACAGGTTAACACTGGCAAGACATGATTAGTATTGTATCACAATGGCCCAACCCCCACCTCTCCTAAAATCTAGAACATTTACTTGTGATCCCTAAGCTTGGGCTTCTACAGTATTCCAAGGCTCAATGCCAAAACGAACTTTTCTGACAGGCATTGCCTTTGTTCACTGACATTTTACAGGAAAGGGGTAGCATTCACTATCTGTGTATTCATAGAATTATCCCATTTGGAGGGAGATGAAGGTGAATAGGAAGAAGATGGCATCATTCGCATTATGCTGTATATTTGTTGCTAAGACCAAAACACAAGATAAAGCACTGATCTGTTTGTAAAAGAAATCCATATGATGAACTAGCAAAGGAGAAGGTGAACCATCAGTGGAAGACATTAGACTATTATGAATGCTCAAAATGACACT
Organism: Hippichthys cyanospilos; assembly: GCF_059441005.1. NCBI lineage: Eukaryota > Metazoa > Chordata > Actinopteri > Syngnathiformes > Syngnathidae > Hippichthys > Hippichthys cyanospilos. The sequence goes on along the minus strand of NC_142379.1, from coordinate 21,585,871 downwards.
GAAAACGTGATATTTTTCAAATGTCAGGGACATCAAAGTAAAATCACAGTTTAAGGTGGATTATGGTGCGACTATTGAGACACATTGGCTATTTTGCTATTAGTTAATCGGCATTTTAGTTTGTCTTTGATGCAGGATGCTCTTGTGTTGGCGGCCTTTGGAATAAAGACATTAAACACGGGTATAAAATTGAGGAACGACAGTATGAACATTATCACGGTGCTTTGAAGACGATATTTCAATAGAATCTATAAAAGTCCCTGAAAGATGCAGAAAAACCTGTGACACAAACAAGTTGTAGTTAAGCATAATGCCACTGGGTGATGCTAAAATCCTGCACTTATGTTTGACCGAATCCACCATTGGTAGCACATAGTGAAGTTGAGGAAGGACTTGAGCTAATAGGAAATATAGGACATAATGAAAGGGGAAGATTATAAAACTAATATAAACACACACACACACACACACACACACACACACACACACACACACGCAAAATAAAATAACTACAACACAGTAGAGATATAATTACAGATGCAATGACCTGAATAAATTATAGTTTACACAAAGTAAGAGGCCTTAGTTTTGAAATCAGTATCACTTTTATGTGCATGCGAGCATGCGTTTGCGTGTATGTGTGCTTTTGGCAACATTGATTTCTTAACATGCTAAAGCTTTCATAGTAACACGGATATTCAATCCATATAAGTACATAAGTAATTTTTACCTTTATTATTTACTCCCAATTTCCCACACAGGCGGGGGTGGGGGATGGGTGCGGGGGTGGGGGGGGGGGGGGGGGGTAGGGGCTGTTAAGCTTTGTGAAAAAAAGCAGAAGGTAGAGAGAGACTCAGGGCCCTTTCTTCGTGATCAGGAGCAGGTCTAAAGATAGGCGAGGCACAGACATAGTTGGAGTGGGGCCGGACTAGGATTTGGAAAATTGGTAGACTGGCACAGCTTGGTGCATTTAGACGGAGGCAATGTGTGCTATGCGCATCAAAGCAGCCGATTCCTATTGGGCAATCGGAGCGGCACTTCTCTATGCCTCTTAACCCTTTACTTGGCACAGCGAGCGCTTTCGGCCCTAGTCTGAACAGGCAAAACGTCTGAAAGCGTCCATAACAGCCATTGCTTAAATTGTAAGTTACCCTGAATTTCTCTAAAATCCTGTGTATTCTTGTCTATTTAGGGCTTAAAAATAGAAAAACACATGCCTATTAATGGCCGTTTTTGCCTGGTTAGACTACTGTTCGAAAGCAGCCTCTGTGCCCAGTAAAGGGTGAAATGAGTTGCACAAATAACTCGCACAAAATGCCAGATATGGTGGCGAATGGGAGGACATCCAATTCCAACCAAAAAAAGCATGCATGATAGTAGACCTTGTCAGACAGGCGATGTCAAATAGGCCTCGGAGTATGGGACAATTATTGTAGCAATCATATTTACAAATGCGTATTTCAATCCACAAATGTCTAAAAAGAGTCCGCGTTCATAACCGCAGTCACAAATGCGTAACGGGAATCCACAAATGCGTTATGAGATTCGCAAAGGTGCAACGAAGATCCACAAATGCACGATTGACGTCATAAATGCGAAAACAAGAATCCACAAATGTGCGGCTTGAAGTTACAAATGCGCAATGGAAGTCACAATTGCGCAACGAAAATCCACAAATGGTAAGGAGAATCCACAAATGTCTAATGAGCATCATGAATGTGTACATTCAGTTGTATGTATAAACACATGATCGATTAAACAGATAGATCTATAATCAGGGTTTATGATTTCAAATTAATCTTTAAAGGTAATTTAATACAGTTGGTCCCCTTGATTGGCTGTATTCTTATATGTGACTTTTACTACAGTACTGCCACACAGAAGTCACAAATGCTTGTCTGGAGGGTTGTGTATCGCGCCATAGCAACTCTTTCAGACCACCAAAGGCACCAGTTTTGCTGACCAAGTAATCTAACGTGTTGGTTTGGATTTTGTTTTTTAAAAAAAATAAATAAATAAAAAAAATCATGGAAACATCTATCACATGGGTAATTAACATGTATTATTATATATTATTATAACATTATTTCTTAAAATTGGATCCCATGTAAGAATCAAAGGAAAGTAAGAAATGTGTGTGTATGAGTGTGTATATGTGTGTGAGAGCGAGTGCGACAGAGCCCTCGATAAGTGTGTGCTCGCAGATTGTTTGAGTATTTTGCTGGACACTAAACAAACATGTTTGATTGCTTTGACAACAAGTCTGCAACCAATTTTTGAATTTTTAGTGGTACTAGTAGCTTTGGTCTGCATCATTATTATGGCGCCACACACAACTCTCCAGATTAACACTTATGAGTTATATGTGTCAATTGAGTAATCGTAGTCCAGTATTTTTATAGTTAAGAAGGCCACTGGTCTCATTTGGCGTAAACCTCTATCAACACAGAATGCCATACAGTTGCTACTTAGAACAAGCCAAGGCATTCATGTCACCTGCCTCTTCAATTAATAGCCTACTCATGATATCATATACACCAGAATGTCCAAAGTCCGGCCCGGGGGCCAAATGCGGCGGGTGGTCAATTTCCATCCGGCCCGAAGCCTGTGTCATAAAATCAATAACGTCTGGCCCGCATGGAGAATTATTACATTGGGCAGCAGCGCTGTTACCTGCGTCTGCTAAATGCTGCCATCTTTAGGCTCAGTTAGGAACAGCAAATTAGTATATGAGTAATTGACTGTATGAGCCCGTAATTTTCTAAAATGGCAAGAGACGACAAAAGGGGGAAAGTTGTGCTGCAGTGTGACGCAGAGAGCCGCGGTCAGCGGCTGCAGCTTTCTCCTTTACCGAGAGCTGGATAAGGACAAGTTCCGAGAGATTCGAGCATTTGGTAAGAAAATGCTAAGCTTGTTCGGGTCGACGTATTCCTGTGAGGAAGATATTCCCGGTTATGAATTTAAATAAGAGCCGTGTGAGGGCACGGCTGTCGGACTCTCTCTTACAGGACATCTTGCGCATCCATACTACTGCCATAGAGCCAGATCTTATTTTAAATGAGTCCTGCACTTGTTGATATGACTATTGCTTGTTCATTTTTCTGTTATTGTGTTTAAAAATTCTATAACTGTTAAACTGACATGGTGAGATTTTTTTTGTTTCAAATGTAATTTGCACCCAAGAGTACAATTACTTCCGTTCAACTGTTACAAACACGTTAATTAAAGTGTTAAAAAAAAGTGAAGTTAAGTGAATATTCAATTTTAACATTTAATGTCTATTCAATTTTTATATGCATGTTTCAAATTAACCAAAACACATGCTTAAGATAGCTGAAATGAAAATTAAATGCAAACGTTAAACACAGAATGTTCCGCTGAAATGTATTTAAATGAGTGGTTCTTAACCTGGGTTCGATTGAACCCTAGGGGCTCGGTAAATCGGTCTCAGGAGTTCGGTGGAGCGTCCACCGCAGAGGTCCACCCCTCAGTCTAGTCTGCAGTTAGTGGGTACAGTCATTGAAAGCGTCCTGCTCTGAGATTTCCTACCATGCACTGTGTTGTTTTTGCTATTTGAACAAGGTGATATTAATGCACAATTCATTTCGTGCACCAGTAAAAAAAATCTCTATATATATTTTGAATATAAAAAAAATATATATATATTTTTTTTTTTACTAAAGGTCGGTGAATGAGCATATGAAACCTCTCAAGATTAAGAACAACAACAAGGTTAAAAACCAATGATCTAAATTAATTGCTGTTATTTGTAAAGAATTCCCGCCAAGGTTGGCCCCGCTACATTTTTAATACACCAAATCTGGCCCCCTTTGCAAAGAGTTTGGACACCCCTGATATACACAATCGGAAAACTGAAACTCTGGATATTTGAATAATGCCAAGCATTTTGATGCATCGCACCTTTCCTGCTTCCTAAGTTTCCAAAATGTCAGTTGCCACCAATACTGCTCCAATTACATTGAGAAAAAAAATGTCCAGTGAAAGTATGACAGTAGTTCACAACAAGCCTTAGATCCATTTATTTGCAGCTGAAAACCTTTTAAAAAATTCCATCAGATACATGTTCATCCACTCATTTTCTAGTGTAGCTCGTTAGCATGAAAGCATGAGCATTATTTCTACTGTATGCTGGAGTAAGTATTAGTCATTTTAGGATGTAGTAGAAGGAGGAGAGAAAGAAGAAGGAGAAGTAGAAGACGACAACAAGATAGTGTTTTTCCACACATTTTGAATTGTAGCTCAATAGCATGCAAGTATTAGCCAACTTTTATATTTTCGTAACCATGACAAAACTTTTTTTATTTATTTGCTTTTTAAAATGGCCATACAATGTCAATGTCATTCCAATAGATTCTGAAAACAGAGAAACTGGTTTCCATCAATACTGTGTGATGTGGACTTGGCAGAGTATCAGTGGATCAATTTTAGATTTTATGTAATTGTTAATCAGTGTAAATAACATTTTTGTGTTGTAATTAATCATTTTTGTGCCGTTTTGAAGTGTTTTTAATGTGTTTTCTCTGTCTTTTTGACTTGTTGCATCGTCTATTGTTCGTCTTTTCCTTTCATCATTTGGCTTTTTTTGTATAAATACTGGAAACAAGAATGTTGAGGAGCTCCACCAAAAAAATAAAACTCCCATGATCATTTCTACAGGATTCACTAGAGAATCCAAAGAAGGAGACGGGAGTTAAAAGCATTAAAGACACCAGCTCCATCAACATTTTTAAAGGTTTTACCTCATTAGCAGCGAACGGTAGGTACCGGTATAATCTTCTAAGATAATTGTAATTGACATTTTCCTGCCATTACTCAAAGCCTTTTATGGTGACCATTACATGACTTGTCTGCTGAGGTCATTTGCAAAAAAATGTGGTGTTTCTTTGTTTCTGACGGACCAACAATTAGTTTGGTTTGGCCTGACCATACACTCTTTATTAGAGATAGGATTCATGGCTCTTTGAGGGGATCCAGATCTTGGCGAGCCGTTCAAAAGATTGGCTCTTTTTGGCTCGTTTTAAATATTGAGTCAGTTTTAAGAAGCCAACTGGGGGCCATCTCTGTTTAATCTGGTAATGATCACTGGGAGAAATTAGGAGTTGATTTGTAGTCCAATAATTAAAACTAATCGACATCAACAAATCAATATCTGAGCCTAGCTCATCGCATAGGGTGGGACAACATCCCTCTGCTTAGGCAGTGACATAACTATTTTGGATTTACCTTTAGAACAGAAAGTGTGTCTGTGTAAAGCTATGCTGACTTATGTTATTCATACTATTCTTACTCAAAAATGAACATTAAAAACAAAACCGACTGCAATGAATTTCTGTGCAAAACATCTTACACAACAAACACTTCCACACAAGAACATTATTATCATACAAGAACAAAAAAAAATATATTTTGAATATTAGACAAATAAATGAAATTTTAGAAAAAAAAATCGTCCACTATTACCGTAGGCTGCTACAAAGCCCCTCTGGTGCCACGGTAAAAAATAAAATATTTGCACTAATCCGTACGCACGATTTAGTAATCCGTACGCACAGTGTAGTAATCCGTACCCACAGTTTAGTAATCAGTGCCCTCAGTTTAGAAATTCATAACCACAGTTTAATATACTGTGTGTACAGTTTACTGTAGAGGAGCTCTTTGATGTGTCCTGTAACCCAGTAGTCACACATTATTGTGTTATTGTTCTGTCGAACGCATCTTGCAATTTGCAGTTGGTCTCTGTGCACTTCACTTTAGCTCCTCCTGCGTCTTCTCAGCAAAGATGACGGTTCAAATATTTTACAAATGTTGTTTTTGTCATTCTAGCTATTAGTCTGCATCGTCATTGAGGGACAAGAGGCATCATTGGTCCTCAGACAACGTTTTGACTCAGATTTATTGATCGCGAAAGTCAGAATCTGTCATGTTCCTGTTGTTGGTTGGTGTCGGTTTCTGTTATAATTACTATTATTTTTGTACTTTCAAATTGTGGTTTGTTTTAGTTCACATGTCTTGTGCCTGTTTTGTTCGTATTTTGCAGTCCCTGAGTGGAAATAAATCCCCCTTTTTTAAACACATAATCACCTCGCGGCTTCTCTGCATTTTTATGTCGACCATTCAGCATCTCTCACCACCATGCTACGCAATCGTGACAGAATCTCCCACTGTCCTTCCATCGTTACTTCAGTATTAATTAATGTAGAGTGTTCCCGGGAGGTGCTCCAAACGCTTTTCATTAACCTGAAGGGAAACACAGAACTTGTACTTCTGGGGGAGCGGCACAGCTGAAAACCTTTTATTCCACACACTGCAAATGCCCCCTCTCGTTGCCCAGCTCATACGTCATCACTTCGGAACACCTCCCTTCAATACAGCATTTTTTTTTTTTTTTTGTTCTCAATTCAGCGTCTACAGTGAACCCTACACACAGTTTAACAAACTGAGGGTACAGATTACTAAACCTTGGGTATGGATTACTAAATTGAGGCTACGGATTACAAAACCATGGGTACGATTTACTAAACCATGCGTACGGATTAGTGCAATTATATATATATTTTTTTTTACCCTGGCACCAGAGGGACTCCGTAGGCTGCAATACTACCGTATGCACAAGTCATGGCTCCACTCCTACACAATGACAGCGGCACGCAGGGCTTTTTTTTCTGTTGGAGCATTCACATGAAGACTGCATGCACAACACAAGCAGTCCTGCTCTGGGTGCACGCCTCCCTCTTTAACTGTTATCTCTCGCGGAAGAGCAGGGCGCGTTGACACAGAGGCAAGGAGGAGTTCATTTCTGTCCAAATCATCTGTGTGAAACACGCATAGGAGAAAATAGAACGACAGAAAAAACAGCTCCCCCCCAGCCGCGACTCGACTCCCATCTTTCATATGTATGAACCGTTCAAAAGAATTGGTTCGTTCGCGAACGTCACAACTCTACTCTTTATTACCAAAAAGCTAGGGGGAGCGGACTCTCTGCACCAGCATGCCCAAAAATGTGCAATGTTTTCTGCAATATTCCCAAACACCAAAAACTAGACTTGCACATGCACAATTGATTAGCACATGGAACAAGGAAAGAAACACATAATGAAAGTTATTGGCCATGTCACTTCCATCATCATTTTGCTTTTTAATGACTTTTCAGTCACTTAGTCGGGTGTGAAATAGGAGCTTGAACATGCCACCATACATTCACTACCAACACATCCAATGTTATTTTTGGGTAGGCGTCACAACCTGATCAAAGCACTGATGAACAGCACTTTGCTCTCATCATTCCAAAAAAATTATGATTATTTACTTTTAAAGAAATTTTAATCAATTAGCAGACAAAATATCATTTTCAGTCATTTCAAACCGAATTCATTCAAATCGGATTTTTCAAAATAGGTCTCAATTGACAGCTAGCAAAGTATATATTAGGAATCAGGTGAGAAACCCAGCACACTTTCACACCGGTAAATAATATATGTGGGTGAAAAAGCAGACGGTTTTCCACAGTAAACTTTTTAACTAATAAATGAAATTTTGCCATTTACCTGGCAGACTCAGAGCAAAATCTCTCCTCAACCCGGAAGCAAAACCAAACTACAAAATGTGGAGAAATGTTGGCAAGTATTTACTCTTGCATGGGCGTAAGGTGTTAGGAAGGAATGAACTGCCTCTGTTTAATTTTTGTTTCAAATCATGTTTATCTGTTAGGGCAGGTGTCAGAGCGCAGAATAAGCAGGGGGAGCTTAGCTTTTCGTGATGGGGCACCCTAAAGAGATTGGAGTGGCCATGCATATAACTGTCTGATGCATTTTTGTTGCCCGATTGGTTACTATTTTTGGACATTATGAGCAAAGTACACTTATTTCTAATAGAGAAGTTGTGTGGTTCAGGAAATGCTGTGAATTTGTAAAGCTCTCTTAGCCTTTCACTTTCACTTGTGGAGCTCTTTAAAACTCTATTGTGATTAGGGGCTGTATAAATTAATTTGGCTTGACATTAAAAATGGCAGTTATTTGAAACTCATCCCTTTATCCGTTGAGGACAGACTAGTTTCAGTTAACTAATTGCCAGAGGAGTATGGGATGAACTTGGTTAGATGGAACACTCAAAGGTGCACAGCCTCAAGAAAGGTAGACAATAACTTTAACAGGTAAAAAATATGAAGTCGCACCCATTTTTATGCTGAGCACGCAGACAGCAGTTTACCAAAATATGGCCCTTGTTTCAGCAATTAACATTGGCTTTTACCCAAAAATGATCGATTTTGCATGACACTTCTCCAGGGATCTGAATGTGCCATAAAAACATCCAATTTGCGAAAAGACTATGTTCACTGAGGAACAACTAGCAAAGAGAACATACCAGAAGACCACTGGTGATGGCTGTAATGATATTCCAAACACTGTTTTGCAATTCAATAATAATGCAATGCAATAATTTTACATGGTTAGGTTATAATTGTGTATGGTAATTGTGTGAATTTTTAGTGATTTGTTTTTATGTTGTGTCAGCATGTGTGTGTACTCATAATCTCTGATCCATTTACACTCTGTTTAGCAAACGCAGCAATAGGATGTAATAATGAGGGCTTGTTCACACAGGCTATTCAACTAACAAGCGTTGTTGTGTGTTGGGTAGACTCGGCTGCCTTAACCCTTGGGGGCTTGTAAAAAACATATTACACATTTAATTTTTCTTCTGAAAAATGTCACTGCTTTTAGGGTGTCATAACAAACCAATTTTGAATATATTTTTATTTTCAACCACTCAGAATGCTCAATGGAAGCAGACCTATTCATACCTACCATATCTAGTTTATATATATATATATATATATATATATATATATATATATATATATATATATATATGATAATAATAATAAAATATTTGTGGCTCATTTCATAAGACATAGTTAAAGTATTAAATATGTCATATTATACATTATATTATACATATTATACATAATATTTAAGACAAATATTACTGCAGTACACATATTTACTTAAATCTCCAATTATTAAGCCTTATACACTATACAGTAGTGAATTTGATGGGGAGAAAGAGAGACTGTGCAGGCTGCGCTGGAGCACCTCATTCACAAAGCAGCTCAGATCAAAAAGCGATCGGACTCGTATGGCTCAACAACGTGGCTTTTATGTTACTTATAACTTCACAACTGAACGTGGCAATTCCAAAACAATAAACCGAACCATATTTCTATTAATGCTTGGGCCATCATTGCCCGCCAATAAAATGTAAACAAGACGCCCGCTCAACATCGTTAGGACCCGACTTACTTGTCCCGTAAGATGCCCGCTCCAACCAGAGTACACAAAGAACCTCTCCCCCTGCTTACGCAAGCACAACTGCAATCCACTCTCATGAACATCAACCCAGGGGCAATAAGGAATTTACAACAGAAACTGTTCCCCTTTTCCTTTCAAGTCTCGCGCAGCTGCGGTCATATTAGCTGCGGCCAAGACATTGAACTAAAGTCTCACCTGAACATGATTAAAGATTATTACAATGTAGAGTTTACACTTGAAATACCATTTTATCATAAAAAAAAATCTAGGTGAGACATTTCCAATGGTCTGGTGAACATTTGCGCTTTACTCTCTGCCCTGACAATGTGCGTGTGTGTGTGTGTGTGTGTGAGAGTGCGTGTGCGTGCGTATGTGTGTGTGTGCTTGAGTGCCTTTTGCTGTGGATGCACTTCATGACCGACACTGACGTGCCTGTAGGGCAGGTTTTGTGCGGGAGTAGATCAAATAAGCGCTTGTGTTGTCAACACACAGAGGAGGCAGAGACAAGAGGAGCAAAAATGACGTTCACTAGAGCAGTGGTCCCCGGTCCGCGGACCGGCACCGGTCCATGGATCAACTGGTACCGAGCCGCGTGGGCTGCACCCAAAATAATGTTTTGGAGATGAGCACGTAGCACACACAGACGTATGCTATGTGCACACCGAACGCAAAAATTTGCGTCGCTACACTCATTTGCGGGGCTTTCTATCGCTGCTGTACTTTTTGTCCACTTTTTTTGTCACGCGAGGAGAGGGGAAGGGAGGGGAGCGAGTTTTCTATGCACTTTACTGTAGATCCGGGAAGAAGAGCATTGCTTAGAACTTTGACTTTTCTGGGATGTGACACAGCCAATAGTTTCACCAACAGCACCTTTATTCTTTGCGGCAATAAATAAAAATAAAAGTTTCAATGTCGCAATCAAGTGGCCGAGACCGTGCTAAATATTGTGCTGACAATACTGCGCTATCATTAGCTTAGCACAGAAACTACGGTTTAACAGCTGTTAACTGAAGCAAACGCTGCACATACCAGTTGTCCCAAGTTCTCGCTTCCGCCTTTCTGCAAGCCAGGTGAGTGCTCTTGCTTGGCAGCTTTCTGTTTATTACTTAGTTAATTGCATTCAACCTTTTTACCTTAAGGCCAAGTGTCCAGAGAATTATAACTAGAAGAATGTCTTATGTGTTGTTCTATTTGAGGAAGCGTCCTCTCACTTGCCCGGTCATGATTGCTGGTTTGTCCAACTGCTTTCATGTGGTAGGAGGTGTCTTAGTAAAAAGGTCACCAAAGGTGTTTTATACCTGATGCCGTACCATTTCACCTTACATCTGATCAGTGGCGGGCCATGACTTTCACACGTACGCCTTCTGTGATGCCAGACTCTCAAATAAATAGCCCCCATGCGCACACAAAACTTTTTATTTAATAGTAATTTGAAATAAATACCCCCAAAATATTATGGTCCAAATTACAAATCACAGTTTAATATAAGAAAAACATCATTTTATTTCTTTACTATTAATTGAATATGAACGAAATAAAATAACACAACCATATTAAAAATGAAACAATAAATACTAAAAGGCTTGCACTCACCAAAACAAATGGCGGTCACAAACAATCAGTCTTCAATATCTCCCTATTTTTCTTCACCTTTTCATTATGGAGGTCTCTTTCTCTTGTCACTGAGATGTACAGTGCATTGACACGGGTGATTCAAAAATTTTTTAAAAGCACCGTAGCGAGTGTGTCCAGCCGTGCTTTGGTGTCTCGTTGCTGCCTTGGTTAAACAATTGAAGTTTGCAAATCCAGTGTAGCTCCAAACACCAAATTGATCCTTTGCAAACAAAAAGCATTCACAGTAGAACTATTTGCCAGGGTGAGGTCACGCCCCTGGTAGCCCAGTCAGAAATATTGCCAAGTCAGGACAGGTTAGCTAATAGCTACGCTATGCCTCTAAAGCAATCAGACAAAGCCAACACCGCATAGCTGGCTTGTTGAGCATTGCACCGCCTTCCTGCAGTGAGCATCCACTCACATCACATTCAACGTGAGGGCTCTAGATGGCGATCTTGTGACTCGGTTGGCTATTACTGCTATCTATAAAGTTATATGGGCGTCTCACATATCCATGTGCACTTGCGCAGAAGCCCGCACCGTGTTGATGCGAATATCCTGGCTTCTGGCTAAAGTGGATTTCACCCAACATAGTGACATAAGTTAGCTAAATTCTAATTGGCTAAGAACTCCAATTTAAAACTACAACACTAGAAGGGGCATAACCATATAGATATAATATGACACGTAAAAGGAAAAATTGGAGTCTGCAACCCTGAATAAATGTAAATCTAGCCTTATCTGTTTGTCGATGAAAAAAAAAAAAATATATAATTTTTTACATTACATTACTTATGTCACTTTGTGGTGAAATGAACTCATATTCAATAAAAAATATATGTGAAGGCGTTAAGTTCCAGTAGTAAATTAAATTATTACAATTTAAATATTACAATCATTCTGAGGCCAAAGTATCCTAGCTTTTGGCATGTTTGTACCATGGTTAAAATAATTTGGGGTAAACTAATGTCACCTTTTTTTTTTTTTTAATGTCTGTTGGTTTTTATTGAAAGGGGTGTTATGGACCTGGACTTTGTGCTGTCTCAGTCTAGGATGTTTCGATTTCTTTTCTGAGACGGGTTGCATCTGAAAACAAAGACGAAAGGTTTAAAAGTTGTCAGCCTTAACATCAGAACACATGCTTCACATTTAATATTAAATGCTGTGTAAAAATACACATCAAAACACAAGTCCATTAAGGGGTTGCAGATATACAGTATGTAGATAGAAAGTTGTAATACATTTACTGACTGCAGAACAATCTTTGAGCAAAGGATTTACATATGTCCTTGTTCCATATACCTGGGTGCTTCCGACACTGTCAGTAAATAATCCTGCAGATGACATGGAATTTATAGGAGAGAGATCCATCTTCAAGCAGGTAATTTTCTTCATCTTCCATCATTTTGTTTTCTTCAGATGAAGAGTGATCTGTTGACGCTCCCTCCTTTGTGCAAAGGTAACATCTGTGCAGCTTCAGTTTAGTTTGTTTATAGATTTGGCCAACTGTGTTATCGAAGGGAATCTTGTTCATTTTGAAATCACGTATTTCAAATGTAAAGACTTCAAATGGCCCTTTTGTAGAATGTCCGTCAGGAAAAAAATGTTATTTTCCTAAATCCATGATCTGAGCAACGGTTGTTTTTGTCAATGTAGCTTATGCCTCCATCATTGTTGGTATATATGGTACTTGAGTGTATCCATTATGCCCCAAAATGAAGCCATCCAATTTCAATTTTCCTAGAAGTTTTCACTCCTGCTCTATTTCTTTCTCTGGCCATGGTACTTCGGGGATAATCTGGGGTACCACTCACTAATCCTTTTGTCTGACTTCATTATGTGTGCCCCTATTTTATCTCTTAATCTCTATAAAAGAGTATCTTTATTAGTGCTGTGGAGAAGATAGGACAGCTACTCGGTCACCGTGTGACTTTGTTTTTTGTCATTTGCTCATCAGTCATGAAGTGCAATACTGCCTCGTCAACCTTCAAACACAAAAGGCAGAGAGAGAGAGCGAGAGAGAGAGAGAGAGAGTTAGAGAGAGAGAGAATAGTGTCAATAGTGTTTCAGTGTGTTATGACCTGTGAGTCATACAGTATGTAGTTTTTGTATGTGTTCTGCTGTGTTCTCTCCTTGGTTTGTGTGTGTGTGGGTGTGTGCCTTTTGGTTGGAGAGTGTCAATTGTGTGCAGGTGGTGTCCTCCCATTGGCTGGCTCTCCTGATTGACGCCCTATTTAAACAGCCCACGGACCAAACTCTGTCTCTCTCCGGTCATCCCACCGCCAGAAAACGCCACGTCAGTGACCGTTAGGAATAGTGTGCATTACTGTTGTTAGCTGTGTTTGTTAGGTGTGTTTGTAAAGATTCTGTAGATAGAGCAGTAGCAGGAATGAAACGCCGTTTTTGGTTAATCCTTTTTCTCCTGTTTTTGTGTTAGGTGGATAGTTGAGCCAATTGTGATTCGTTTCCTTTTTGTTTTGCTAGCTAGTTAGGGATTTAGAAGATCTTGTTTATTATTTTGTTTGTTTGCTCTCCCTCTGAAGACAATACAAGCTGCTGTTTTTGTTCAATACTTTTAGTTTCACCGGCCTTTTCTGGTGGTGAGAGTACGGACGGGGGAGCACACACGTTATATCCCAGTTTCCTTAGGCTGGGTGTAACATATTGGGGGCTCATCCATTTTTTTCGGTTCGGCTTTGGTGTTCTTGTTGTCTTTGCTTGTTTGTTGGCAGTTTTTTCTTTTGTGGTGGTGGCGCTTATGGAATTTAAGGTAGATGTTGTTGCTAATCCAACAATTAGTAAACTTGAGAAATGCAATAAAAACGACTTGATTTTGATAGCTGCTGCTTTTGATGTGCCTTTGCCACCCATCAGCAAGAGGTGAGAGTTAAAAGAGCTTCTGCACCAGAACCTATATGAAAGGGGTTTGTTCGTTGAGCCAGCCCCTGTGGGGGGAGCTGAAACTGGTGCTGTGCCTGGTATTCCTGCCCCACTCCGCACCTCCCCAGTCCAAACTGGCATGACGGCAGAGGAGTTCAGATTGACTCTGCGCATAAAGGAGGTTGAGGTGTGAAATCGGGAATTGGAGGTGGAAGCCATGATGTTCAGGTTGAAGGCTCTGGAGCTAGAGCGGGGAGCTGCTGAGACAGCTTGTCCCTCAACCGCACAGTCACCGTCCACTGGTATGCCCCAGGACAGTTTTGATGTTGGTCGGCACATCACATTAGTTCCTCCCTTTAGAGAGTCCGAAGTGGACTCGTATTTTAACACCTTCGAGTGTATCGCAGCTACGTTGAAGTGGCCTAAGAGTGTATGGCCTCTTTTGTTGCAGTGTAAACTTGTTGGCAAAGCTCAAGAAGTTCAATTCTCTTTCGATTGAGGACAGCCTAAATTATGACATTGTGAAAGCCACCGTCCTCAGTGCATATGAATGTGCCAGAAGCGTATCGGCAAAATTTGAGAAAATGTGAAAAAACTGCCACACAAACATATGTAGAGTTTGCTAGGGAGAAAAGTCTGTTTGATAAATGGTGCCAGGCCAGTAAGGATCAAACATTTGAGAATTAGCACAAGGTCATTTTGATTGAGGAATTTTAAGAATTGTCTTCCGGAAAGAATTGTATTTGAATGAGCAGAAAACTGCTTGTCTCGCTGATGCCGCTGTGTTGGCGGATGAATTCGCTTGGATGCACAAGAACGTGTTCGCCCCTTTCGTTCGTCGTGATTCGGTCTCCACTGAACGCAAAATTAGCTGCCCCAAAAGTAACCGCCGCATCCCTGTTACCTCTGCCGCCACAGAAACCCGCGAGTGTTTCTACTGCCATAAGCAGGGACACTTAATCGGCTCATGTCCGGTCCTTAAAAGGAAAGAGCTGATCAAAAATGGGAAAACCCCATCGCCAATCGGCTTGATTGGAACCACACCACCCTCCACGCAACGCTTGAATTTGAAACCCAAAAATCAGATCGATACAAATTTTAGACCGTTCATCTCGAATGGCTCTGTTGCGCTGGTGGGAAACAAACAGCCGGTTCCGTACGGCGTTATATTTGTGCCACAATTACGAGCTCGCGGGAAAAAAAATTGAGCGGAAAACAGATTTTCAGTGCAAGAAAAAAACTATCGAGCACGTAATGATAAGAATTTGAGCGTGCGCCGATGGAGTTTGAACACAGAATAAGAAATTGCTCGCTCAAAATTCCTTTTTGCTCGCTCGGGATAGCCCTCTCTCGCTCAACATCTCGCTCTCGCTTGTGTTACTCCTCCCTCCCTCGCTCAACATCGTGTTTGCTCAACATCGAGCTCTCGCTCGCTCGCTTGAGTCGTCCTCTGCGCTCGCTCAGTTCTGCTCACACGTTACATTTGTGCCACAAAACCAGCCAATCAGAGCTTGTAAAAGCACTTTGATTGACATAGTTCCAATTGTTAACCTGCGGGATACAGGCGCGAAACAAACACTTATCTGCGGCGATGTCCTCCCTTTCTCAGCTGAGTCATATTGTGGCTCAGACGTCTTAGCGTGGGGAGTAAAGTTGAGCATAGTGCGCGCACCCTTGCATTTTGTTAATTTGAGTTCTCGTTTTGTGTCTGGCAAAGCTAAAGTTGCCGCGAGGCCACGGCTACCAATAGCTGGCGTGGATCTGATCCTCGGAAATGATTTGGCGGGCGGAAAAGTTTTTCCTCCACCCGAGGTAATTGAAAATCCGTGCGGGACTGTTTGTAATTCTGACCCGGTTGGGCCAGACTGTTGCCCCTATTTCCTGTGTGTGCTGTGACTCGTGCTCAGGCACAAAAATGTGATGATTTGGTTGATCTAAGCAACTCTTTCATATGTTCCTCTGATCCACCAAAAACACTTGAAGAGAGTAAGGGAAATGTGCCTATTTCTGTCGAGCTTGAGCCTGATGTAACCCTTACTCTGCCTGTAAACAAAGAACAGCTGATATTTGCTCAAAATTCTGATAGTTTCTTGTTCCATTGCTATGCCCTGATTGTAAACCCAAATTGCAAGAAGTGCGTGTTTTATGTCAAGTGGCACTGGACATAACTGGTCTATGTTAGATAGATTCCTCTTTAAGAGATTAAAAAGAAACCTGAATGATGCAATCTTGACTCGTGATCTGACGCCTATCCGCTTTCATTCTTTAAATAATTTCATTATTCACACTTGTGCAGTTAATGTATCATTTACTTGACAGATGAGATTCCATGATTCATGATCAATTTATCATCATCGAAATACATTTTGCGTCTATTTTGTCTCAACCTGAACAAAACCGAACCCATGCATTAACATAAGCAACACCCACTTATAATAGGTGTACTAAATTTAAAAACATTGATCCTCATGAATCTTCATTAAAAAAAAAAAAACGGATTTAATTTGCTTATTCAAAGTAGTTTGAAATTACACATTGCGCATAGCTGACATGAACAAGCCCACCTCTTTAAGCCACCTATAGGCTGTCACAAAATGTGTAGGTTTCATTAATTTCTCTAACGTTATACATCACTGGAACTGAACAGTAACCAACGAGATGATAGTTTCCTGACACAAGTATTCAACAGACCAACTTCTCATCACCATACAAGTTACGGTATGAACGACCACCTATTGTTTCCAAAGTTACCATGGCAACCATTGTCCTTTATTCACATTTCATCACATCATGTCATCACTGTTCTTAAGCTATTAAGTGCACCTGTCCTATATTAAAATGACATTACTAACATTAGTTTCCCTTCGGCAGGCGCCACCAATCTTTTTGATGGCGAGAGCTACTTCTTTGGTACTGAGTAATACGAAGGGCTACCAGTTTATGTGAAGACCTTGATCATAAATAAGGAAGGATGTGAATCAAGTGTAATACCTAATGTATATGTCATTTATGCACAATCATTAGTAAAAGTCCTAGAAAATCTCAATGTTCTATCGACTGTGAACTATTTGCAGAGCAGGTTTGTGGGTTACTGATGTGATCCTTTGGGGGCTACCCAGTGCCCGCAGGCAGGTGACCCCTGCGTTAGGGTCGCTGTACATTTTTGTCAAAATAGTCTTTTCCTTTGTTTTAAAACAAAGGGAGGAAATGTGGAATCTGAAAAAAAATGTATCTACAATTATTCTTTTTTTTTTCTTTTCATAAATAAAGACAATTTACTTCTATAGAAAAAAAAAACAGCTTGAGAGTAACCAAAGGTGTGGAAGAGATTTGCTATATGTAAATGTTTGTTTAAATACAGCCCAGCCCTTCTGTCCCCAAATAGACATCTCATACCGGCAGTTGAGTAAAAGGGAACATAATTGATTTTTATGTTTAAAAAAACAAACATTCAAATGCATTCCTCAATTAGCCTTCATTTTAATCAGTGGAGGGACAAGTGTTACCTTAGCCTTAATTAGTGTTGTTTCAAAAAGGTTTATGAGCCTTGAGACATCACATTAAGAGGCCGTCCTTGCTTGTCATCAGAGCTTTAATTGCCAGAGCCAGGTGCAAACAGCATGTAATCTTGTTTGTCAGCTGCACAGTTTTATTTTCTAATTTTGTCCTTTTGACAAGCAATTTGGGAATAGTGAGGGATTTTGGAGTGCAGGCGGCCGTGAGCCAGCGGGGCGGAGTGGGACGTGACAAAGCTGCAAGAGGAGGAAATAGCGGGTCTCTGATGTGCACATTATGTGTGCGTGTAAGTATTTGTGTATATGTGTGTGTGTGTGTGTGTGTGTGTGTGTGTGTGTGTGCACATGCCAACTTGCCTAATCTCTCCTGTCCGACCTTGTAATCTACAGTATGTGCTTCCGCTGTTCCCTTTGTTCTGGGGAATGTTTGCCTCATTGTCTGCAGATAATTAGCCTACTGCTTTGCTCCTCACTCCCTCACCGCATACAGTATGCGTGTTTATCAGTGGCGTTCTTTGCATTTCACACCTATGCCTTCAGTGATTTGACCCTTCAGAAACACCGTACGCTTTACTGGGCTGCACAGGCTATTTTATGGAGCATTCAAACATCAATAAACATGCATCAGCAATTAAAACGTATTATATGTAATACTGTCAAACTTAAAATAATGAATTATTACATAAAATTATTTGTCCCCAAAGTTTTATGAAGTCCACCAAGTGTCATGTCGGTGGGGCATATTTGTTGCTTGTTGCTTGGGTGTGGGAAAGTGCATCCAAAATGCAGGGAGGCGGGATGAGATGAGTTCAACAAAAATATTTATTACTCGCAGGAGCTGGGCGACACACGAAAAACGCCAGATCAAAAGTAATACAGAAATCAAAACCTAACCTAGAAAAAAACAGTAGCAAAACTCAACATTCAAAGCAGAATTGCCCAAAATGCCAAGGAGTTCTGAAAAAGTACATAAGTAATTCACTCATTTTATTTGCAATAACCTGTGACTTTCGTGTTGTGAAGGATTTGAGATTTAAGAAGATGCTATTTACTAGTCCAATCTGTTTGCAGGTTACCATGAAGTGCTCTTTAAAAGACAAGTTTGTGTTGTGTCCTTATACTCTACACAAGGCATTGAACCTACTTCAGAAAGTATATTCTTCATTAACTATTCCTCATCAACTATTAATTATGTTTTGGATTTGAAGTACACAACATTCAGAAAATGTTTTCTTGATATTTTATCCTTTGTTATGGACATTGGACAAGCAGTTCTGCATTAAATCGCCATTGTCATCATTATTCAGCTTTTCCTGTTGTCTCATTTTAAACAGGCAAATTTAACCGTCACATCAATGTTCAACTCAATATTTAAAATGAACACCGTCATTTTTTTTCCCTCAATTTCAACCCCCATATTGGGGGTTCAACTTATACCTGCGTAACTCAAAACCAGAACAATATTCTCCACATATCGCAGCATTTGAAAGGTAGAAAGACATGTACTCGGTGTACATGGTAGCTGAGTGTCAAGAAGCTGGGTGGGCAACATCTATCTATCTACCTGGTAGAGTTTGGCTGCAGGGGGTTCATTGGAACTTCCATCCAGCACCTCCTCAGGAAGATTGGAGTGAATGGAGCTAAACTGAAGAGGGCATCCAGGGACCTGGCAGAAGAGGCGGAAAGAACCAGCTTCTGGCTGTGGCTTAGAAGGAAGGACGGGTCGTGGGGGAAACAGGAGTCCTAGGGGTGGCTGCAGAGGGCGGCAGTGCTCCACCACCACGAGATGTTCTGGGATTAATGGGGCGACACCTCAATGAAGGCTGGCTCCCAGCTGATGACGCTGCAGTTACCCCAGTGGCACCGTCTGAGGTGTGTCAAGCGGAAACGCCATGCAGGTAGAGCTTACCTGTGCTGCCATCTGTTTGAATAACTTTATTTTATTGTGAATTAGTACTATAATGTCATTTACAAGGCTTAAAATGATTTTATAAATACCTCTAATTTGATCAAGTATGCTTCCGTTTTAGAGCGTTTGCACAGAACGTTGAAAAATGCACTTTGGTCAAGCGCTGCCTTATTGCCTCTTTGTCAAAAATTAGGCTGCAACGTTCATTTTTCCGGCGGACTTTGACACATTTTCAAAAGAAAAGATGGCTTGACATGTCTCCTTCATCCTTTCGATGCATGCTTGAACAGGCCGATCAGAGTTAGATTTAAGCAAACTAGAACATTTAATAAACAACAGGAGGTAGACAAGGTTTTCTTTCCCGAGAGGAGAGTGGACAGGAACCTGACCTTCTCAGATCTCTTTCTGGCTTGGTTACAGATCTTTTCCGCTCACTATTTATTCATTTGGGCTGGCCCAAAGGTACAAAAGCCATTGTTGCCCTAAAGGGTTTAGTGGAGAGATCTTGGTAACAATACAAACAATTTTGTTATAGTGGCCGGTGCAGGTGCGCTTCCATGCTTTGATCTTCTTTCTCAGGAACACAAAGACTGACCCCATGCTTTTCCGTCCTTGGATCGAGTCGTGGTACCCACTGTTGTTCCTACACTCGTAGGAGAAATTCAAACTCACCTGTGTCAAAAAAATAAAGCATTGAAACTTCAAATTGTTTTATTGTTGCAACATTTGTTTTTGCATTTGCATCTACATGTGCGATTACACCCCACCCCTTCCTTCCATAACTGCATTAGTATGTTATTTGATATACAATGAGGAAATGCGTCTAAAAGTACTGTAATTTCATCTTTTTCATAAAAACACACCATGTTTTTACTTGGACAGCTATGATATGTGTAACCACTAAGTTCAGGAGTAGACTTATGCTTATGTTTTTGTAATGATTCACCCAAATTTATGAAAAAAAAAAAGGGGGGGGGGGGGGGTTTGACTTATTCACGAGGTCAACTTGTACACAGAGAAATACAGTAATTAAATCTGTGGTGCTGCATGTCATCCCATCTTGAGCCATTAAGTTATTATTGTTTGGATTGAGCTTGTTTCTCATTTTGTTACTGATTTATGATTCTAATTTACTTCATTCGAGATAACTAAGGCCTGCTTATGTGCTGCCATTTGGGACACTTGTGAGGTTTCTGTCACTAACAAAATATGAGTAAGTTCTTGATCATGAATATGTTGATTATCGATGTAGGTTGTCAGCTTTTTGGGTTTAATATGGGTGAGCAGGCTTACAATTTTTTTACAGGAAAAGATATCTCTCTTGTGGTTGCTTCCACCCCGCTCCTTCAGAGCTCTCTCCTAGTTGAGTGAAGCAGATGGCTTGGCATCAACCTGAGAGCCCCGTGTCAGTCTGCCACTTTGAAATGAAATCCAATCCATGCTCAGTTAGCCCTGAAGAAACACAGAAAGCGGCACACAATAATTAAGCACGAACAATCTAAGAGCACAACGAAATTGGAATGCAAAAAGCCACTGAGATTCAGATTCAGGAACCAGGTTTGCACAGCAAGTAAGCCTTGAGGGATGGAATCCATTAACATGAGATTTGAAAAAACAAACACATTTTATTTGAACAGTTGGCATGAAATGCCTTATTTAAGATCAGATCTAGGTGAGCTACGGATGTGTGGAATTTTCTCAGTGAATATTTCAATTTTATTTTAAGAAGCTCTGGACTTTTGAGAAGCTTACAGCTGAAGGAATCATACCGCCTCACCAACCAACATTTTAAATCAAGCGTAACCTAAAATCTCTTTTCTCTGAAGACATAGTTGGTTACAGCACTGTCCTTCAGCTTAGACAAAAATTACAGTGACAGAGCCACTTACAGTAGATGTTGTAGCATATGGTACATGCACACAAAGTATTCATTTCTGTTCCACCGCGTTGCTTGAATTTGTTGTCAGTGTCCGATTTGAGACAAGACGCCCTTCCTAATTCTTGTGAAATAACTCACAAGAGGCATGTTCTTGCTCTTTGAAATGTCAAATACTTGTTGATACTACCTTTGATGTACTCTCAGCATGGTTTATTTCAAAGCATCTTATGTGGTTGGTTTCCCAAAAATGTAATGATAATTTTATTTGAAATCAATAATGTTTTTTGCTTGTGCGGATACCTTGCTGTTTGTCTCAACTTAGTATGTATGCATTTATTTATTTTATAACATTTGTGTGGACGGCAAATTAAGAAAAGAATTGAGAAACGTCTCTCTACACTGTGCACATGATAATAAAGACTTTGACTGATAAAAGTGAAAAAATAAACTCATAAAATATTGTCACAAAGTTATTACAAATGTTTTTTGTCGTATATTCTATGTTACATATATACTCAAGTTGCAGCCTTCAGGTTTGGAGCAAAGGTAAATCAAGAATGGAAAGTAATTTCTTGTTCAAACAAGTCAACTCAGTACAATTTTGAAATATGAATTATGAAGCATCCTTTCACCCCTTGTAAAGCTTGGTATCCGTGTGTCATAATTAGACTTTAGGGGCTGAATACATTTTTTTAGGCAGATTTATGATATTTAACAGGATACAACTCAAAAGGCTGCTTAACTTGAAATATATTTAAAATAAATAGTCATTGAAATCATATTTGGGTCCCTTAAAGTTACATCATGTAATACCGTAAATCCCCAAATAAAGACACACTTTTTTTCCCAAAAATGAAGGCCAAAAGTATGGGTGCGTTCTATGGTCAAAATGGGTTTCCTCCACTGGGTGTCCAGGCCAGGACACGCTGGAGAGACTATGTGTCTTGGCTGCTTTGGGAACGCCTGGGAGTCCTTCACGAGGAGCTGGATCAAGTGGCTGAGGAGAGGGAAGCCCCTGTGACCCGACTTCGGATAAAGTGGAAGATAAGGGATGGATGATCTAAGAATTGACCAAATCCCCAAAAATTCAAATGATTAAAAGTTAGGGAAAAAAAATGTCTGTAATGATCCAGAAATTAACAAGTTATATGAAAATGACCCATCTCTTCTATTACATTAGTTTTGGAATTCCTTATAAACCTCATTATTATCAATGAATTGATACTCAGTGCGTCTCAATTTTATTCTGCAACCCCCCTCCCCCCATTTGACACGCCAACCATAAATAAGATTATCTAAAAAATATTGTATAAGTATATCTAAAACTATATCCTTTTTAACAATGACACAAGGAAAAAGCAATATAAATTAAACTTTCAACAACTGTTCACTTTTTTTTTTTTATTACAGCATTTATACAGGTTACAGGTCCAGTCTTTTGAGCCCAGCATTGACAGCATTGACAGAAGACACTAGGGAGCTGAAACTTCAACCGGATGGTGAGAACTTAAATTTCAACATGTGCGTGTGTCATCCCTTGGCTCAAATACTGCAAGAATGATGTGGAAGAAAATAACCCAAAACTAATCCCACAAAAGGAATAATATATAGCAAAAGAGCTTAAAAACTGGTCACTAAATACTTTGAAAATCTCTTCAAATCAAGCAAGACAAATCTGTTAATTTGCATGTTTGATTAATGGTCTTCAGATGCCCCTTTTGATTAAAACTGCCCTTCAGCTAATATTGCGTCTGATTTGACTTTAAATATCATGAAAATAAAAAAAAAAAATTCAGAATTAGTAGATATTAAATGTGCACCTTTGTTGTGGGGTCCTCATGAGGGATGATTACATTGCGGACCGATAGATGATCTTGAGGTCTTTAGGCCTGAGTGCTTGACCTACACATATTTGCAGGTACAGATGTGAAAATTGAGGTTGTAAAAAAAAGAAAAAAGAAAAACTGTTTAGATTACTGCACATAATTAATTTGGAACGTGAGGAAAAAGGGTGGGTAAGATTAAAGAACAAGGAGGAGAGAGTGTAGTAGTGGGAGGACTTTATCGCCATTATATTAGAGCATTACATTGTATTACATTGTATCAGATACTGCAGGTTTGTTCCAGGCAATATAAGTATAGATGAAAAGCAGTTATAAAACTGTCGTCAATTATTGCAGTGCATGATTAACCAAAACTCATTAAGAAATCCGTGCAATGTACAAAGAGGTAATTGTAATCACTCATTTTCTTTTTACAGTATGAACTCACACTTCACTATGTTTCGCTGGCCTTTTATTCTCAATGTCCCTGGAGTCCTCGATCCAGCGAAACACCCCCCCCCCCCCCTTCTCTGTGTGTGAATGTGTCTGTGTGTGTCTTGCTCCCATTTCTACAAATGGGTATATTCAATATATATATCTATATATATTTCATACATAAAATTATTCTCCACAATTTGTTCTTTCCATGTCGTATTATGCTCCTTCCAGTGTTGTAGTTTTAGGTGAGAAATTCTAGCCAATTCAGCTAAACTTGGATAAAATTTGCCTGCAACCAGACCCATTTGAGGGCATTCCAATTGAGAGTCGCGGGCTTCTGTGCAGTGCGCATAGACATATCTGCAGAGCACAAAGACATATGTTAACAGGCCCATATTGTTAATGGACAGTTGCATTAGCCAATCAAGTCATAAGGTGGCCACCTAGAAGCCGTTGAACGTGACGTGATTGGATGCTCATCGCAGGGAGGTGGTGTTATGTTGATCAACCGTGTTGCACGTTGGAAGTTGTAAAAATGTTATTTAAAAAAAACACATATTGCTCAACCAAGCTAATCGTGTGGCTTGGCTGATCAGCACTAAAGGCATAGCATACAGCAAAGCCAGAGCCGCGGACATTTAGCAGAATAATCGAATAAACTCCCTTTTTTTTTTTTTCCTTTTTTTCAAACCCATAATTGCTGAAGAGCAAAATATAAATTGGACAGATGCAACTTTCAGCATTGGCGTCCATGTCAATGGGAAAAGATTCATTATTGGAAATGAGACGCATGGACCAACTCTACAAGCAAGTCTGAGAAAAGAAAGAAGAATGGATTTTGTCTTGAAATAAGTGGAGGACTGCTGTTTTGGTGAGTCAAGCATTTGATTTATTTATTATTATCAATTTTAAGATGTTTTCATAAATTCACTTCATTCATATTCAATTCGTGAAAAAGAAATAAAATGATGTTTAACTGCGATTTGTAATTTAGTGTATATTCTTGTGTTAGGTTCACTGAGCTAATACTCGCCAAACCCAATAACTAAAACAAGAAAGAGAGAAGGCACGTGCACGTTGGCTCATGCATGGGGAGAACGAGACAGGACCACAAAAGGCTGCAGTACTGCCACGCTCTGAGGCACTTCCCCGTTCTCCCTAGTTTTATTATCTTAGAGATCCCTAGGTTACATGAAGGTTCCGGCCCTAAAGGGTAGAAATGCATGGGGGAGCAATATGTGCGGCCGGAACCAAGAATCTTGTAATACACATTTGTGAAAGCTGAGTGCGCGCCTCTGTGTGAGTGGCACAATGCAGTATGCAGCAACAGGTTCCAGTAAGTCAAACGCTCAGGTCCACAACACTTCCTCAACCAACTTCTTCTTTCCAGGGGAGCCTTCAGGTGACCCTGGGCCCTGGATGCTGTTTGACAGGGCCCTGAAAAGACTTCAACAGCCGTTATCACTAACATGACCCGGAACGCACCTGACATGTGTGGGACATGTTGCTATCCTAATATCTAATAAAAAGGTGTCAAATGATTAATCACTATGTGAATCAACAACAATAATAAATCATCTCAACAATTAAGAACATCTGATCAATATAATTGCTAACACATGATTGATTGGTACACGTGCTTTACTCAACTGAGTACTACTGATTGCTGTATTAATGACTTCATTTAACATGTCATAATTGATTGGCACACAATTGATTAATTACTGATTTATTACGCAATAAAAATAAATGGTTTATTAAATTTCTCCAACATCTTGTAAAAGCTTGCCTGTTTTTCCCTCGCGTCTGTCATTAGTATAATTAGTAAGTTTGGGAGTCAGTGGGGTTATAGCCGTTTTGGTGAGTCAAGAATTTTATTTACCGGCTTTTCCGCACTATAAGGCGGACCATCAATCAATGGCCGAGTTTCTGAAAAATGTCATATATAAGGCGGACCGGATTATAAGGCGCACATAGAGTTGAAACCATAGTACTGGCTGGGGTTACTTTATGCATCCACTCGATAGAGTTGCGTTATGCAGCCACTACTAGATGGTGCTTCACTAAAGGAAATGTATTAAAAACAATCAGCAAAGTCATCAAACTTTATTTATAGAATATACATTTTGTTCATACAATATAATATTGTATGGATCTTATACTAAGTAATATTTGTTATTAAAAAATAATCAGATAAAACAGTGTTATTGGTAATTGCTATTTAACTACTAAACAGGAGCAGCAGAGCGCAGAATAGATCCAGATCAAGCCATGCGCTCACGAACGCGCAATCGTTTTGATTTTCCCCTCGGCATGCTCTATATATTTTTGACCTGCTATTTCGTTATGGAGCACAAAGAAGTTAAGAATATACCAATGTCAGGGAAATTTAAATGACAAACATGCAATGGTATTAGTGAGAAGCCAAATGCAGGTGAACGCGTGGCGCCGCCGTGTTTTTAATTTTTTCCTCGGCATGCATTATATATTTTTGACCAGCTATTTAGATATGTGGCTGCAAGAAGTTACGGATAAATGAAAGACAGGGAAATTGAAAAGACAAGCATGAGTGTAGTGACACACTCTGAGTCCTCAAAAAAAAAAAAAATCGCGTTGGGCCTGCAAATCAAGGTAAATAATTGGGCTAAGCTGAGTCAGGCTTTAATACCCTCAGGCCAGGTGTATTCGAACTGGATATTTTTAGGCATAAATTATAGCTTATGCAGTCAGCACATGATATGATCTATATATGAGGCGCACCGGATTATAAAGCGCACCATCAGCTTTTTACAAAAAATTAAGGCTCTCCATTCTCACGGAGAGGCTTTCTCTTCGAGAGGGCCGTGTCCATCAGCTAGAGCACAGGTGTCAAACTCAAGGCCCAGGGGCCAGAACCGGCCCGCCACATCATTTTATGTGGCCTGCCAAATGCTGATTTGATGTCAAGTTTCTTGCTAAACTTGCAGATTGTCTTAAAAAAAATAATCTGTTCCAGATCTATCTTTTGAACAGTTTTTACCGGCCTCTGATTTCAAAACTAGATAAGGATGTAAACAAGCAAAAACGGCGTTCAAAAGACATATTTTTCTATTTTTAAGTCCTAAATTTCAGGATTTTAGTAAAATTCAGGGGTACGTCAAAATTTAAGCAATGACTGGTAAGGATGCTTTTTTTACACTATTTTTAGATTCATTCTGGCCCTTTGACAGAAACTATAACTACAATGTGGCCCACAATAAAAATAAGTTTGACACCCCTGTGCTAGAGCAGAGTAGTTTGATAATTGTAGATCAGACGGACACATCTGATAGTGCGGCCGTAGCCCTCCCTCAATGCCGCTACCATCGGCTAGTGCGGGTTGTAGCCTACCCGCTAGTCCCGCTAGCATTAGTCCTAAGCAGCCTTCTAGCCGCGGTGAGCCTGTTCGGACGCATAATCGTTTTACCTCCCTTGCTAGGCACACTTCATCTCAGTCTACTGACTCCCGCACATTAGTTATAGGGGAGTCCAATTACCCATAACATTAAGCTTAAAACGCTTGCCACCGTAATATGTATTCCAAGGGCCAGAGCACCAGAAGCTAGTCTTAGGGAGCTGACACGCAAGAGGCCTAGGCACCATCTTAGTGCAAACAACACTAGTTACTCAGATATAGTGATACATGTTGACTCCAACGATACTAGAATGTGGCAGTCTGAGATTACAAAGAACATAGCTAGGACTTGTAATTTCGCTACAACGATGAGTTGGCATTGAGTTATTTTCTCTGGCCCTTTGCCTGCGAGAGGCAATGGTGAGAGGTTTAGCAGATTATTCTTGCATAATCAGTGGATGGCTAGTTTCTGTAGAGAACAAGGTTTCCAGTTTGTAGATAATTGGCCCTCTTTCTGGGGCCGGCTTGACCTGCTAAAGATGGATGACCTTCACCTCAACTGGGAAGGCACCATGACTCTTTCTAGAAACATAGATTACTGTTTGAGCCTTTCATGACTTCTCACATTCGAGCGTGTCGGGTCGCAGGCGAGTAGCGAGCCTGCTAGAACGGGTGTGGAGTCGCTAAGGCTAGAGTTACCTGGCACTGGGCTGGACTGCTACAACACACATAATATTCTTAGTCTATTGCTATTAGTTTTCATTCCTATACTGATGATTCCCAACTATACATGCCTTTAGAAATAACAGATCTGTGAAAGTACAGTAAACTGGAGGCCTGCCTTGCCGAGATTAAACAATGGATGTCTTCCAATCTTCTGTTTCTTAACCCTAGTAAAACAAAGATGTTAATTATTGGCCCTGCTCATCATCAGCACTTGATTAAGAATACCACGTAGAACCTGGATAACTGTACTATTTCCCAAAGTAGTTTTGCAAAAAACCTTGGCGTGATATTTGACTAAACTCTCCCTTTTGGGACACAGATTAATAACATGACAAGAACAGCATTTTTTTCACCTTTGCAATATAGCTAAATTTTGCCCTATTCTTTCTCCTAGTGATGCTGAAACATTAATTCATGCATTTATTATGTCGTGCCTAGACTTCTGTAACATTCTGTTTTCTGGGCTTCCCATGTCCTGCGTCAAAAGCCTGTAGTCTGTACAAAATGCAGCTGTGAGACTATTGACAAGGACAAGAACGTTTTATCATATTTCCCCGATTCTAGCTGACCTGCATTGGCTTCCAATACACATGAGATTTGATTTTAAGGTGTTGTTAATTACTTATAAAATTTTACACGGTTTAGCTCCTTCTTATCTCGTCGACTTAGCATCACCATATGTTCCGTCCCGACAACTTTGGTCACAAAATGCCAGTTTGTTATCGACCCCACGGGCTAAAAAGAAGACTGCGGGATCAAGGGCCTTTTCCATTTGCGCACCAGTACTATGGATTGCCCTACCTATGGAAGTTCACGCAGCCACCTCAGTAGAAATCTTTAAATCCCGACTGAAAACACATATATATTCGAAAGCATTTACTTAATGGGCCTGTCTGCAGCTTTCTTCTTCTTTTTCCTGCCCCATTCCCGGAGAGGGGGGCTAGCTAGAAGAGTGAAGGTTGACTTGACAGTCCCCATTTGCCCCTGCGCTGATCGACCATCGCGGGTTAAGAGATTGACCGTCTGCAGTCCACATGGTTGGACTGTGGGAAGGTTCCTGCCCAATGGCTTTGCCTGCTGTCAAGTCGTCACTGAACTATACAGCATAATATGTTTTCTGTAATCTATATTGTGTACCTGTATTTGTCTGTATTGTGTATCTATTTGTCTGTATTTGGTAAATGCAGCATCCACTTTAACCTATGGGCCTGGAAGGGAGCTCCTCCCTCTTATGGTCCCTTTTGAAGGTTTCTAATTTTCCCCAAATTGGGATTTTTGAGTTTCACCTTCCCCTTCTGGGAGCTTTGACAGGGGATGTTGTTGTGTCCCTTACACCAAAAATATGCCTCTGTATGACTTATTTTTTTCGAAAGAAGTCTCGACATTACCTCTTTTCATTTGTGAAGTCCTTTGAGACTGCGGTGATTCAGGGCTATACAAATAAAATTTGATTGATTGAAAATGACGTTATCTGCTTAAAACTCTGGTCAAACAATGACTGTGTACGTTTGACGCTTCCTGTCATGGTAATGGTAAATCTGTCCGCATTTAAAGTGTGAGCGGTAAGGATTTTTGGCATGCAAGATGAGAGGATGACTATGCTTTTGTAGAGCCTCATTTTGCAGTTTTTGATCTGAACTTTGCAGGCAGATAAGCATCTAACCCCAACCCTAGAACACCAAAGGTTTTCCATTTGACTCCAGCAACCCTGCGACCCTTGTATGTTAGCTAGCTCTAAAAAGAGGATGGATGGCAAATTTTCAAAACATACGGTATATACTGTACATGCATTTCCCCATAAAATCAGTCATATAGTCAGTGCCTATTCTTAAAACATGTTCCTTTGCAATTGTTTTTGTTACTTAATCGATCCGTAACAGTGTGAAATAATCAGGTCACAATATTCACAAAGTGAATGAAATTCACAAGAAATGTTGATTGGCTGATGGTGACACAATTCATTCCCCTCGAAACATCAGCACCAGCACCTCCCCTTTTTTCTTTTTAAACTCCTTGTTTCTTAGCTTTTCTTAGGATTTTATCACTGTAATTATGTTTTTTTTGTTTTTTTGTTTTTTAAGAGTCTCTGAATCAATTTGAGAAAATAACAAAACACAGCTCTGCAATCATGACCATGACTTAATGGCGACCCATCAGCAGACCTCAGTCTTTAAGGTTGCTCATTGCACTGAAAACATTAGTGTCATATTTGTTGCATATGGTGTAATGTAACATGAAGTTGTGCTGGCTTGCTTCATCATATTTTTAGCTAAGTGAGCATTACAACATTACAAGTACAGCACTTTACTCTGGTTCTGTTTTTTTTTTT
Organism: Hippichthys cyanospilos; assembly: GCF_059441005.1. NCBI lineage: Eukaryota > Metazoa > Chordata > Actinopteri > Syngnathiformes > Syngnathidae > Hippichthys > Hippichthys cyanospilos. Next base: position 21,556,056 of record NC_142379.1, on the reverse strand, counting down.
TTTTTTTATCCTAAATACATTCAAATTATGATGATTTTTTCCCCTCAGTAAATCTATTAAATATGTTCTGCATACTCCTTGAAAAAAGTCTAGTAAAGTCAGCAACAATGAAAGCAGCACCTCCAATTTGTACTCTTATTGACACTGAATTGGTACCACTTCTGATACCTGATATAGTTATATGACAGCAACTTCACATTTGCGGCACAGTTTCATGCAAGTCAGTATTAATTGGTATGTATTCTAGGAAGTGGTTACTGGCACTAATAAATAATGTTGATGTTAAAGCTGGCATGCACTTTTGGATTCCACATGAGCTAAGGTAGAAAGTGTCATGGATTTCATACTGGTCACAAATAATAGCCTAAAATAAAAGTTAGAGCTGTTAAGCATAAGTCTTTAAAATGACTTATCCCCTCTAGTATTATGGGGCATATACATATTTTTTCCAATAAGATGGATTAACCTATTGCGTTGATTAGGAGCAGAAGCTGTATACTTGTCTTCACTGATGCATGGCAAACCAGATGCCAATGTGGTCCTGCCCAGCTTTTCCATAAGGGGGGTTCTCATTTTGTCTGCTAACAAGTAGTGGTGCCATCCCAAAAAACTGTCTAATAAATCTGTGATATGCAGCCGGGATCTGGAGATTCTAGCTGTTAGCATCAGGTCGTATGATATACCAACAGAGTTCTCACATGTCATCATGCTCTGTTTACATTCCTCTGAGGGCCCAGGCAGAGGCTGCTCATGAGTCCATGTATAACCACTACGGCACTTCAGTCCCAGCATCCTGGTGCATCCTTTTCTGATCTCAACTTCTTTTAATCATGTCACGTTGGACACTAGTCTTGCATAATTAATTCAATATGTATCTTGCATGGAAAAATAAGGCTATAGATTCATTGTATGCAAATTTTAAAGATGCATACTCGGTTTTCCCCCTCCCACCTCTTAATAAATCTGACCAAAACTTCCCTGTGCTTCCCAACTACAACCGGGTGAAGAAATACTGTAACAAGCAGGCAGGTAAGGAAATGGTCCCATGAAGCAGAGGAGGCACTCAGAAACCGCTTTGTCACTACACATTGGAGTGTATTTATGGACTCGAATGGTGAGGGATTGGGAAAGTGCAGTGGGATCTCTGACTACTTGAAATTTTGTGTACACCAAGTAGTGCCTGTCAAAACAGTAAAGTGCATCTCCAACAACAAACCATGAGTCACGTATGAGTTAAAGAAAGCCCTGAAGAAAGCGTATTTAGGAGCAAGAACTGGGAGATGATGGAGGAGCTTCAAAAGTAAAAGCTGGAGGCAAAGCCACAGAACAACAACATACAGAAATTCTGGAACACTATAAAACCCATCAAGGATTGTAGCAACAATGACAATGGAGGCTGTATGAAAATGCAGAAAGCAGAGAAAGTGATTTTTATTTTTCATTCCCTCCAACCACCTGCTCACCCCAACAGGACTTTTATAGCATCACTCGCCATCATCACCCAACACTTCTTGGGTAACTTTGCCTGGCTGATTAAAAGTAAGTGTGGCTTCTTGCACCATTTGCACCCTTCTCATTGAGAGGCTTTCTCTGCTAAAGTGGTGTGTCCATCAGCAAGAGCAGAGTAATTGAGTAGGAGCGGCAGCCACAATAGCGTGGGTTGTCGTCAACCCACTAGTCCATTTAGCATTAACTCTAGGACGCCTGATAGCCATGGTGAGCCTGTCCAGACACAAAACTAGCCCTTTAACTAGTCCCACTCCAATTTGGTTTACCTTAGTTATAGGTGACTCCATCAGCCGTAATGTTAAGCTTAAAACCCCAGCCATAGTAATGTTTGGCTATACCGTGTTCAACTTGAGTGGGTACATGACAAAAAGGGAAGAGAGGAACGACATATATCTGCTGTTACACCCAGCCTCGGGGAACTGGGATATAACATGTGTGTGCTCCCCCGTCCGTACTCTCACCACCAGAAAACTAACAAACACACCTAACAAACACAGCGAACAACACTAAAGCACACTATTCCTTACAGTCCCTGATGTGGCGCTTTCTGGCGGTGGGATGACCGGAGAGAGGCAGAGTTTGGTCCGTGGGCTGTTTAAATAGGGCGGCAATCAGGCGAGCCAGCCGATGGGAGGACACCTCCTGCACACAATTGACACACTCCAACCAAAAGGCACTCACACATACACACACGCACACACAAACCAAGGAGAAAACACAGCAGAACACATACAAAAAACATATATGACCCGCGGGTCATAACATGTGCAAGAAGCCCTTTCAATTCACCAAATAAGTAAATTGCAAAGTTAATTAGTCAGCAATGCTTGAGGTACTGCGACCTCCATATATAACCCTTTCACTCCTGTTGAGACAATGTGTCCCTGCACTTTTCAAAATATGGTAGGTAAAGGAATGGTAGCACTAAGTTAATAAAAGGCATCCCAGCTTTTCATTACACACCTATCTAAAGATTCTAGTCGCATTAAACAAATTTTCCATACAGTGCTTGTCACGTTTGGGTAGCCGGAGGAGCAGAGGAAAGGGGTGAACCCTCCAAAATGAGGTAAGCTGGGAGGTAGGTGCTCAAAAAATGAAGTTTGAAGTTTGAATCAATCTGTGTTGTCTTCTCACTAGGCCATGTCCCTCCACTCATTTAATTTATTCTGCTTTTGCACTTGTTAATGGATTTTGGCAGTTAAGTACCCTTGGAAATACAACGAGGTCCTGTAGTGCTTGTATCACCTGAGACAAACATCATGCCATATTTGTAATGCATGGGCACTCAGAGAACGTTACCTAAGGGCAAATCATACTCTTGCCCAAATACACACCTGGAAAGACCTGCATCACACCATCAAGAAAACATTTTTAGGCAACTTAATATTTTGTAACATTGAAAATCAACAAGTGAATGTGTATGCTTTCAACAGTACACTGTTTTGCAATTTGAACTTAAAGTGATCCATTCAGTGGAACACTGCATAGAATAGGATATATCATGTAGCTGTTGTTCTCAAGGTGACGTAGTAGGGAGCCAACAAAAAAATTACATTACCGTATTTCTCCGTGTACAAGTCAAGTTTTTTCCCTTCATTTTCAACCCCCATATTGGGGGAGTTCGACTTACTCTTGCATAACTCAAAACCAGACCAATTTTCCCCACATATCTTTGTTTGAATAACATTAACTTGAATGCAATATATATATATATATATATATATATATATATATATATATATATATATATATATATATATATATCATTTACAAGACTTAAAATTATTAGATATACAGTGGTACCTCGGTACTCGACCATAATCCGTTCTGAGGTGGTGGTCGAGCACCGATTTGTTCGAACACCGAAAGCAATTTTCCCATAAGAAATAATGGAAAGTATGTGTGCACAAGTAAATGTGCACAAGCAGTACATGATAAAGATAAAGATAAATAAAGCATTATAAACCATTTTGTATAATTTACTTACGTTTTGGAGAGTGGTTGATGGCATACAGGAATGGATGTGGAGAGGACGGGAGGGAGTTACTCCTTCCATGATGACGCTAGCTAACTGTGACGCGAGGTCGGACACTCGTACACCACGTTCATATTTTGCTATAATTTCCTTCTTCGGTTCAATAGTGGTCCTCATTGTTTTCCTCTTTGCCTTCCCCTTATCACTGTCTTTCTTTGGATCCATTATTAAGGGCTAGAGCAACACGAAAAAGTTTAAATCCGGGAAGAAATACTCGAACAAACGTCTTACTCCGCTGGGGGTCTGAGTTGAACTGGCGCTTACCCGCTGGCCGAGAATGGCCGAGGAGCGCGTTCGGGTCGGCTCGGCTCGGCTCGGCTAGTCGAGAACCGAAAATCTGTTCGAGGTCCGATGCATTATCTACTTGAATTTTTTGGTCGAGCACCGATTTGGTCGAGTATAGAGGCGGTCGAGTACCGAGGTACCACTGTACATCTAAATAATTACAGAACTTATCAATGTTAGCGTGTTTGCACTTTCAAATGCACTTTCGTCAAACACTGCCACATTGGCTCTCACAAAAGGCTTTGTGGATTATTTTTCTGGCCAATTTTAACACATTGTAAAAAGGAAAAGACGTATTGACTTGACCATTCAAGACAAAAATGCAAGAGCAGTGGAATGGCACGTGTGGATGTCAGCAGGTGCAGAGAGAAACACAACAAGCAACCAATCCAAGCTCTTATGTCGCCATAGTTGTCACTTGAGTAAAGAAGGCTTCAGCAAAGCATTTCTGAAGACCTCAATTTCAAACAAATTGGACGGGTCAGAAGATAACTACCCATGGAAGTTACGAGGATGTTTGCATAAATAACAAACATCTCACGCAGATTGCTAGGGTAGGCTCCAGAACAAATTATCTTTCACTTCTTGCAGTCCCTTTGTGATTGTCTGGTCGTGTATTATTTGAGTCTAGAATTATTTTCACACAACCCTTGACGTGCTCCTATTGTCTCTTCATAAGTGCAGTTAACATCATCTGTTGTTCTCGCGGAATGTGTGACGTTCTCATGCACGGTACTTTCATTTTGGTTTTAGTTCTGCATTTTTGGTGGCATGTTTTGGATGAAAATTGTGCGTAGTCTGAAAATGGAGAAAGAAGTCTTTGAGCTCCAGAATCTGTGACTATCGTCGCTTGAGCGACTAAGGGATTGCCATGTAGGCTTTTTGCATCACAGAAGGGTTTTTTTTTTTTTTTTTTTTTTACATTACACATAAATATTTCTACATGATGTCCTTCAGAATTTATGAATCACATATGGGCACCCAACACCTCTGTCACCAGACTGCTGTCACCCAGCATAGTTAACACAAGCAACAGCAGTGCATGAATATACAGTCAAAGGATTATCTGAAACACCTATTCACACCTCAACAGCTCCTTCATTTTAATTCTCTTGAACTGACAGGACATTGTTGAATTTGTCCCTGATACACTTTCATCATCTGTGTAGATAATGGAAACACTTCAACATTAAGCAACTAGTCACAATATTATGAGAATAGCAAAGGGTTTTCTGCGAAATACTACAAAAAGGCCCTGTGGAGGTAACTTGAGCATTTTTATCTGCGATGGCACACCAATAATGTGCAACTAAGAGTCTTATTATTTTCAGAGCTGTCAAATATTTTTTAAAGTAAAATTATGTAAATTATATATATATATATATATATATATATATATATATATATATATATATATATATATATATATATATATATATATATATATATATATACACTTGAATTAAACAGATTCATATCACTGTTGCCTGATCCAACTACATACACTCGCTAAACTGAGAATCAATTGCTCATCGACGGTCCCAAATGGTTTTTGAACAAGTATATGCCTTCCATACGACGATTGCTGGAGCAGGTTCCCACTGTCATTGTCCCACCTAGCTTACCCTGCCCTAGCGGGGCCAGCCGCAGAGCTGGTGCAGGCTTTTCTGGCAGGGATTGAGATACACAATGTCTCAATGCCAATAACACAGTGCGTTCTAAAGACAGACTGCAGGTGAGGATCACCGCCACCCAATTAGTGCCCGAGCTAGGGCGGGAGACGCTGACAGGCATGCTCGCTGTATGAGGCCAGGGTCAAGTGTGCCACTCAGTGGGTGTGGTGTGGTGGAGGCCCGCAGCTCGTTGGACATGAGTACGACTAGCTTAGCAAATGGTAAAATGCAGAGTTTTTCCCTTATGGAGCTCCTCTTCATTTTAGAATTAAAAGATAAATGATCTCACTACCTCTTACTATAGGGCAGCTGAGCAGAGCTAGTTGGTGGAAAAGGTGTGGCCCAGACAAAAAAAAAAGTAATTTCTTGTCATTTGTGTGATTGTGTATGTGTGCATGCAGTTTACTTAGACCCTTAACTGCTCATTTGTTATGTTAACTGAATTTTAACATTTAAATTTATATTTAGGGTGTATCCCAGCCACTGCCCGAAGACAGCTTGGATGGGCTACAGAATTCTTCTAGACAAGAAAATAGTTTGCTGCTATACACTTTGTGAATTTAAGAAATAAAAACTTAAGAATAAAAACAAGTCAATAAATAGGTTCTATTATTGTTGTTTGAATTTTTTATTTAATTTGAATTCAATTTTGCAATTTCATTTCCGTTTAATTCTGTAAATCATGAGCTTCATGGACTGACATCACTTTGTTGATTAGGTTTCTTGGATTATTAACCAAAGTTTATTTTTGTTAAAGGGAAAATGTGTAAGATATAGACCTCTTTGCATTAAAAAGGAATAAATTAGATTATTATTAATTTCAAAAACTTACAAATAAATCGGGTCTTAATGACCAACGGTGTGCTTTAAATATAATCAAAGGTCTAGTTGTCATTAAATTATCTTACATGGAGGGTGGTACTACTCCAGAGGCTGCCATGTCTGGTATACTGTAGCTACAGACAATGCTAAATGCAGGACTTGCTGCTGTCCGTCATAGAAAAACGGTCTAAATCTTACACATTGTCCCTTTAATTAATAATATTGACAAAGTGACAAAGTATCAACTAATTCATTTGGGCATTAGCTTGTTGAAATCAATGGCAGAATGTAATGGCAAAAATATAGAGCTTTCAATAGTTCATCACGCTTCAAGGGTTAAGGGTAACGTATGTGCACTTATAGTAATGCTCAAATGAAGCTTTTGTGGGCCATTTGTGGCTAATTGCTTGGAAAATGGCTTCAATTTGGGAAGCTTCTCAAACAGCTCGGGACGTGAAAGAAGGTACTGTATATAGAAATTTAAGAAAATAATAACTTTTATTTAAACCTTTTTTTGAAAAATTGCCAGCTTAGCGCTAACACCACCATATTAATAGAATATGTTTGGATGGATGTAGGTATATTTTTAACATAACGCCGACAGAATACAGTGGACCCCCGGGTTTCAGCGTCTCTGGCTTATTTATTTATTTTTTTTATGTTGCGATGTGGAATACTGAGTTTTTTCGTCCCATCTTGAAGGTATTTTTCCCCCTTTGCGACAAAAACAACTGTCATGGCCCTAGGGGGTTGACTATATTTGTGTTGTTTTTTTCTCCATCTGCAGGCACTTTTAAGTAATTGCACTTATTTTCTGTTGCCATTAATGCTTCCATGCAACACGTCACGACAATTCAGGTCTGCTTTTGGGCGGCATCTCCGCACGGAGATGCTGGTCTGCTATGCTATTTGCGTGCCTCACTCGTCAAAATGGCGGAATGGTAAAGCTTTGTTCTATCGTCAGTGGTTACAAAACCATATCTATAGTGACTTTTACTGCTTAATTCAAACTTGAATGGGTTAGCCATGGGTACCAACATTGCTAGTGATGTTAAGTCAAAGTCAAAGTCGCAGCTTCTACTTGCCAAGGGAGATAAGTTCAATACTGCTGGTCGCTACCTATATCCCCCCAACTAACAACAGCAACAGAAGTGCAGCACTGAACGAACTGTACCAGGCTATCAGTGAACAACAAACAGCGCAACCAGACGGCTTCATCATCCTCGCGGGGGATTTCAACCGTGCTGATCTCTAAACTGTTCTCCCGATGTTTCATCAACAAATCCACTTTGCAACAAGAGGACAAAACATTTTGGAGTATTTTTACACTCAGCACAAAGGAGCGTACAAAGCCACCCCCCTCCCCCACATCGGCGCCTCTGACCACCTCACTATTATGCTAATGCCTGCATACGGACCAAGAGTGAAAGCCATCAAACCTGCACAAAAAGAAGTAAGGGGGTGGCCACAGGAGGCGACCTCAGCCCTACAGGACTGCTTTGAATCAACAGACTGGGACATTTTTAAGGAAGCAGCCACCTACAACGGCATCACAGATATTGAGGAGAACACAGACATGGTGACCTCCAACATCACCAAATGCATGGACGACGTGACCCACATCAAGAGGATCACCACACGGGCCAACCAGAAGCCATGGCTAACAGGAGATGTCCACAGGCTTTTGAGGGCCAGAGACAAGGCCTTCAAAGCTGGGGAGAAATCAGCCCTGAGAACAGCGAGAGCCAACCTGTCCCGTGGCATCAGGAAAGCCAAACAAGAATACACAAACAAGATAACTTCTCACTTTGAGGACAGCAAGAATGCACACAGCCTATGGCAGGGCATTCAGGCTATCACAGACTACAAACCTGCACCACAAAGCTGTGAGAGCGACATCACTCTGCTCAACAACCTAAACAGTTTCTTTGCAGGCTTTGAGGAACAGAACACCACCTGCCCACAGAAAACACCACCACCTCCGCACGACCAGCCTCTGTGCCTGTCTGCTGCCAGCGTGAGGAGGACACTCTCCGACATCAACAACCGGAAAGCAGCAGTTCCAGACAACATCTTTGGCAGGGTGCTGAAAGACTGTGCAGAGGAGCTGAAAGATGTTTTTACAGACATCTTTAACACCTCCCTGAGGCAAGCCATTGTGCCATCAGGCTTCAAAGCTGCCATCATCATACCTGTGCCAAAGAAATCCTCCCCATCCTGCTTCAACGATTATCATCCGGTGGCACTGACACCCTTCATCATGAAGTGCTTTGAACGACTAGTCCTGTCACACATAAAATTAATCCTGCCCCCCAGCCTGGACCCGCATCAGTTCGCCTACAGGGCAAAGCGATCCACAGACGACGCAATCTGCTCTGCCCTCCACCCGGCACTCACCCACCTGGACAAGAAAGACTCATATGTGAGAATGCTGTTCATAGACTTCAGCTCAGCGTTCAACACCATAATACCCCAACAACTCACCTGCAAACTGGACAAACTGGGCCTCAGCACCTCACTCTGCAACTGGCTGCTGGATTTACTCAGCCAGAGGCCTCAGGTGGTGCGAGTTGGCAACAACATCTCAGGCAGGATCACACTGAGCACAGGGGCCCCACAAGGCTGTGTGCTCAGCCCCCTCCTCTTCACCCTAATAACACACGACTGCACGGCAACCCACAGCTCCAACCACCTCGTGAAGTTTGCTGACGACACAACACTGGTGGGTCTCATCTCCAACGGCGACGAGACCCACTACAGGAAAGAAGTGGAGCTTCTGACCGGATGGTGTAAAGTCAACAACCTCCTGCTAAACATCAGCAAGACCAAAGAGATGGTCGTCAGCTTTCAGAGAGGCCGCACCCAACACCCCCCACTGACCATCGATGGTGCTGCAGTGGAGAGGGTGAGCAGCACCAAGTTCCTGGGGGTGCACATCAGCGATGACCTCTCCTGGACCACCAACACTGCATCTCTGGCCAAGAAAGCACAGCGGCGTCTCTACTTCCTGCGCAAACTCAAGCGGGCAAGTGCCGCGCGACCCATCATGACCACATTCTACAGAGGAACCATCGAAAGCATCCTCACCAGCTGCATCACCGTGTGGGGCGGGAGCTGCACCGACTACAACAGGAAGGCACTACAACGCATCGTGTGGACAGCTGAGAGGATTATTGGTACTCCACTTCCCTCCCTGCAAGACCTGTACACCACCCACCTCGGCCGCAAAGCCGTCACGATTGTCACCGATACAAGCCACCCTGCACACAGTCTGTTCAGCCTCCTGCCCTCCGGAAAGAGGTACAGGAGCCTCCGCTCCCGCACCACCCGACTCAGGAACAGCTTCATCCACCAGGCCGTGAGACTGCTGAACTCGTGAAACTGCTGAACTCTCTCTCTCTCCACTCCTCTCTCACATTCAGCCCCAGCCAGAAGAAACACCTAGCTGGCCCCCCACCTAAACTCAAACTTTACTCATGCACTTGCAAAATTTGCACAGACTTGCTGCTGCCATGTTTATTTATAATTATACTTCTATTGCACTAGCGATTACACTTAGAACTGTAACAACTACCTCAAATGCACACAACTGGGACAACCACAGCCAGAGTTGTCCTGCTTTGTCTCGTACTGTTGGATTGTCCTGTCATATGCTGCTACTTATGTCTTGTCTTGGGGTACTCGTGCCATACCTGGTTTTCGTATTTAGTTTTTTAGTTCTAGTTGTTAGTTTAGCAACACTAGGCAAAGAAGATCAAACATACTGCACTTTACATTACTATAGATAGGTATCTAGCGTTTAAGTTTGTCTTGTCTTGCGCACCTGCACTTTGTTATTGTACATGTAAAACGCAGAGGATAGTGAGAAACGCAATTTCGATTCCTTTGTATGTTAAACACAGGTGAAGAAATTGACAATAAACTTGACTTTGACTTTTTTTTTTTTACTATGCTTTCTACTAGATGATAATCGTGTGAAATATTGACGTCACGTTACTCACTATACTTATATTCTCTTTGGTTGAATGATAAAATTAGGCTTGGCAAAGGAGTTTGGAAGTTGTGATTAGGCAGCCCACTAAACATGTGCATGCACACACACACACACACACACACACACACACACACACACAACACGCACACACACACATATGCATATTCCACACATTTGGTAGGAGTAAATCCCTCTGGCTGCCCACTCATTTTTCTTCCCCACTGAACTTGTCCAGAGATTTCTTTTTTCATCTACAAAACACAAGCGTACTGAAGTGGTGGCCCAGTGTCTTGTTCTATATTTCATGACTTTTCAAATTTAAGTCCCAGAAAGCCACGGAGATGGTCTCTGAATACTCTTTTAGATTTTCCATCTACTTAGCTAGCTGAACGCCCACAAACTCGAACCCCCTGTCAGCAGGACTTGTAGCAGGAATAACCCTTCAGGCATGGAATAAGCCTTTATGCAAGCGCAGGACGAAAATGCATACCAAAAAACACATCATATATGACACCAGGGACATATATAAGTGTCCCCAGTCTACCCAGTGGTCTGTCGCTCAGAACATTCTTGCACCTGCGTGTCTCCTTTCCACGTAGAGCATTCATGCGTCAAGCATAAACCAACCTTTATGGTCCATCCATCCATTCATTATTTTCCGCTTATCGGGTCATAGGGGCAACTGCCTCAGCAGGGAAGCCCAGACTTCCCTTTCCCCGGCCACTTCATCCAGCTCCTCCGGGGGGATCCCCAGGTACACGAGAGACATAGTTTCCCCAGCGTGTCCTGCATCGTCCCCAGGGCCTACTCCTGGTGGGACATGCCCGGAACACCTCATGAGGGAGGTACCCTAATGAGATTACCAAACCAACTCAACCATCGCAACGCAGAGGAGCAGTTCCTCCTGCCGGATGACCGAGCTTTCTCACCCAATCTTTAAGGAAGAGCCCAGACACACTGCGGAGGAAACTCATTTTGTCAGCATCTCGTTTTTTCAGTCATGACCGACAGTCATGACTCCAGCTCATGAACATAGGTGAGGGCAGGAACATAGATCGACCAGTAAAATAGAGAATTTCTCCTTTGGGCTCAGCTCTCTCTTTACCACAACAGACCGGTACAGGATCCGCATTATAGCAGACGCTGCACCAATCTGCCTGTTGATTTTCCGTTCCATCTTACCCTCACTGGTGAATAAGATCCCCAAATACTTGAATTCCTCCTTGGGGCAGGACTTCACCCTCTACTCAGAAGGAGCACTTTACCCTTTTTCGACTGAGAACCATTGTTGCAGATTTGGAGGTGCTGATCTTCATCCCAGCCAGCTGAGAACCGCTCAACAGCATGTATGTATATATATATATATATATATATATATATATATATATATATATATATATATATATATATATATATATACAGTGGTACCTCGGTACTCGACCGCCTCTATACTCGACCAAATCGGTGCTCGACCAAAAAATTCAAGTAGATAATGCATCGGACCTCGAACAGATTTTCGGTTCTCGACTAGCCGAGCCGACCCGAACGCGCTCCTCGGCCCTTCTCGGCCAGCGGGTAAGCGCCAGTTCAACTCAGACCGCCAGCGGAGTAAGACGTTTGTTCGAGTATTTCTTCCCGGATTTACTCTTTTTCGTGTTGCTCTAGCCCTTAATAATGGGTCCAAAGAAAGACAGTGATAAGGGGAAGGCAAAGAGGAAAACAATGAGGACCACTATTGAACTGAAGAAGGAAATTATAGCAAAATATGAACGTGGTGTACGAGTGTCCGACCTCGCGTCGCAGTTAGCTAGCGTCATCATGGAAGGAGTAACCCTCCCTCCCGTCCTCTCCACATCCATTCCTGTATGCCATCAACCACTCTCCAAAACGTAAGTAAATATACAAAATGGTTTATAATGCTTTATTTATCTTTATCTTTATCTTTATCATGTACTGCTTGTGCCCATTTACTTGTGCACACATACTTTCCATTATTTCTTATGGGAAAATTGGTTTCGGTGTTCGAACAAATCGGTGCTCGACCACCACCTCAGAACGGATTATGGTCGAGTACCGAGGTACCACTGTATATATATATATATATATATATATATATATATATATATATATATATATATATATATATATATATATATATATATATATATGAATTTTGGTGGCAATTGTGCACTATTTTGATGAAAACTGAATGTAAGAAACTGAGCCAGGTGACTTTAATTCTCACTTCACTGATTATGTCTGGAATAACGCTGATTCCTCACAGTCTCAGAAGGTACCAGAATATACTGGAAGCCAACACAAAACATTTTTCTTAAATCAGTACTGTGTTTTGAATAAAGGATCATTGTAGAGTAAAAATGATTGATACAGACTCAGTACCAGTGCCAATGTTCAACACAGTCAAGTGTCCCTTTCAATGCTGAAAAACACTGGAGGCTATTTTGCCATCTAAACTGGTTTAAAAGTAACAATTAAGGCAAATGTAATGAAAAATCTGAACAAAATATACAACTAAATAAAGTGTTAAAGTGTTTTAACATGATAGAGACATACCCATCGCTAGACATCAGAACCCTCCATCCATCTATCCATCCATGCATCCATTTTCTATAGCCGCTTATCCTCTTTAGGGTCGCTGGCCTGCTGGTGCCTATCCCATCTGTCTATGGGCAGTAGACAAGGGACACTCTGTTTGCCAGCCAAGTGCAGGGTACACAAGGACGAACAACCATTCACACAAATAAGCACACGAAAGGACAATTTTAGACAGTCAAATACACATACCACGCATGTTTTTGGAGTGTGGGAGGAAGCCGGAGTGCCCGGAGGGAACCCACGCGGGCTTTGGTGAGAACATGCAAAGTCTACACTGGAAGGCAGGAACCAGAAGTGAACAAAGTCATCCATAGTTTTGATAGTCTTGTACCGTAATTTATTTGCACAGTGCTGCTACAATTAATGGTCTTGAATTTGTGACAGTACAGTATGTATAACATAATGTAGATCCATGCTTTGTGTCAAATATAATCATCCATTAACGATGCAGCTGAAATGGACGTGACAAAGTGAAACTATCCTTAAAGAATAGACGCTTCTTTCAATTGCTGCTTGAAGACAGCCATTTGCACTGAAAAACAACATTCATTGGACTAAGACTGATTTATGTGAATTTCAATAGCAGAAAAACAAATTAAAAAAAGGTCAATGAAGCAATATATTTTAGATGTCATAGGGATTGTGTTTGTCCTGTGTTTTGTTTTTCCAGTAACGTGTTGAAATGGCTCTTAGGTGCGGATCCCTGCCCCAAAACCAATGCATCAAGCATCTTGGTGAGTTAGCACAAACCCCTATGGACCACACATAGCGAATACTGTGAACCATTTTAACCATTCATTTTATAAGGCAAAGAATGTGATCCTTGCTGACCTTATGTACAGACTGGGAATTAGCTTGACGTGGCCAGACCCTCATTAAATACGGTGCCTCATAATACCGTCAATACTTTTTCATGATAGATTGACAGCTCGACACCAATTTAGCTCTTTCTGCGGGTATGCCAAATTTAATGATGCTTCAAAAGGTAGCCATTAAAACAGGGCTGGCCCTAGCTAATATGGTGCCCAAGGCGAGATTTTTTTTGCCCCCCCCCCCCCCTCCATTGACATTTTACATATAAGTACCAGAAAAGTTTAAGTTTTTACTTTGCCTTTAATAGATAGGCCCAACATTTATAAATAAAATGAAATTTCAATGAAATGTTTCTTCATTTAATAACAGTTTTATGTTTCTCAAACCAATGATATGAGTGACTTGCTGTTGGGAATCACGATCTATTTGCACAAACCAAAACGTTTCCCTGTGTGCTCAGATAGTTTGGGTGTTTTGCTATGTACACTTCTCTGGGGTCACACCAATACATTTGCTCCTGAGCAGTGTAGCAACCTCCAGATAAGGTCTATTCGGTACTATCATTTGTGTTCATATTAATTGGGCATTGCTTTTCATTTGAATCTGTTATCTTTGTCATGTTCATTATTAGGTGTCAAGTTATGGTAAATTTGTGCAGCTTTAAAGATTAGTTGCTCCCAAGGTTAGGGAGAAATCTATAGTATTGTACTGCAAGAAAATTGAGTTTAAAGTTTTGGCATTTCATTTCAGACGTCCTAAACAAACAGTACCTTAGGAAAGAGATAATGACCGTAAACTTTCAGTGATTGATGCATGAATATTAGAAAGTAAGTTGCAATAGTTGTTAAGTATACCATTGTAAATTTGATCTCTTTAGAATCCTTTAGAAATCTGACAATCTGACTCAACATTTCTACATCTAATTGGGCAAAAAGTGTTGCCACTACCCAAAAACAACTTACCCATCAAAATTATAATAAACGTAATTCTCCCAATATAAGACACACCTATGTATGTGATGCACCCTTAATTTAAGACCAAATTCTATAATTTTCTATGTTACCGTGTATAAGACGCACCCACGCATTGGCAACAATGTAAAAACTATAGCAAAACTGAATAAATCTCATCTTCTTAAACTCTTCATATTTTGAATGTGTAGATATCCGTAAGTTATATATTTGCTTCAGGTTAAGTGTGTTTCAGATTTCCCACGTTGTGAGCGGTCAGTGAATGATGAATGCGCTCGAAGCAGTTGTTTATCATTCTTGCAACACAGCTTTAGTTCTTTTTTTTTTTTCATAAAAACCCAAAGTTGTGCAGCATCCTTGTATATCAATAGAGCTACACCGAGACAACATATTCATTATACATAATATATGATAAACTATACCAATTAAATATGTTCTCAATTAGGTTTCAAGGTTCAAAGTGGTTATAGAAAGTTTTTTTTACTAATTATAGTTGAATAGAGATGACCAAGGACAGTAATTTTGAGTAACAATTATGTAGGGACATTGCATAAATGACGACATTGTGAAGTAATAAAAACATTACAGTTAATCACAAAGTAAGAATCAAGAATTTTTGTGGATGTGTATGCAAAATATGTAAAAATTATTTATACTTTGCATATTTGAGACAAGGGCGGCACGACGTAAGATTGGTTAGCACATCCGCTTCACAATTCAGAGATCTCAAGATAGATTCCAGCTCGCTCCGGATTGACTGTGTGAGGTTTGCATGTTCTTCCCGTGCCCGGATGGGTTACCGCGTAGGTTCCCTCCAGGCATTCCGGCTTCAACCCACATTCCTGTCAAGAGAGTGGTAAACTGTCGTTCTGTTTTTGTGATTGGCCAGTCTCTATTTCAGGGTTGCCACTTAGCAAAATATTGATTAAGCTCTCAGCACATTCACTATCAATAAACAGCAAAGTCATTGACAGTTTCTGTCTCCCTTTATTTTGTCTTCTGAAATGCTTGTACATACAAAATCAGTAACTCAAAATTTCTATTACGAGCATGTCTTTATTGGCAATTACTCAAAGACTTGGTCTGTGCAGGGGTGACCGAATATAAAGGATGACTCAAGCCTCAGATATAGATTTCTGTCATGATTGTCAATGATCTGCTCACTCGCCCTCTCAGCCAGACAGTGAGCCCAATTTGTATTTCTGTTCTTTTTTATTTATTTATTTTTCTATAACTGTCCACCAGATAGACGTGTGTCCATGTTTGCTGCTGAGGGAGTCAATGAGCCATTGATTTGGAAAACCATGTTGAATCCACAGATGACTATGATAGATGGCACCTCTCTGAAGAGAGCTGGACGAATAATAAGTAAGAAAAAAAAATATGACTGCCAAGCCAAAACCTCAACAGGACAGATTTTAGATTTTAGATTTTAAGAGATATATCAAACACAATACAAAATGTCTGCATTTCAACTTTGTCAACAAAATAGTAAAAGACCTTTCCTTATCAAACTTTAAAAAAATTAACTCTTGGAAGAAAATTTGATTTTTCTTTGACTGTGTGGAGCCATATATATATATATATATATATATATATATATATATATATATATATATATATATATATATATATATATATATATATATATATATATATATATCCCTGCCTTACCCACCCAGCTGGCCCCCCACCTAAACTCAAATTTTGCTCATGCACTTGCTGCTGCCATATTTATTTATAATTATACTTCTTTTGCACTGGCGATTACACTTAGAACTATAACAACTACGTCAAATGCACACAACTGGGACAACCATAGTCAGAGTAGTCTTGCTTTGTCTCGTACTGTCGGACTGTGTTGTCATATGCTGCTACTTACATCTTGTGATGGGGTACTCTTGCCATACCTGGTTTTTCGTATTTAGTTTTTAGTTTCAGTTATTAGTTTAGCAAGACTAGGCAAAGTAGATCTAACATACTGCACTTTACATTACTATAGATTAGAATCTAGGATTGTCTCGTCTTGCGCACCTGCACTTTGTTATTGTGCATGTAAAACGCAGAGGATAGTGAGAAACACAATTTCGATTCCTTTGTACTATGTTAAGCACGTGAAGAAATTGACAATAAACTTGACTTTGACTTTGATTAGTGGTAAAGAAATAAAATGACGTGCTTATATTAAAGTGCTATTTGTAATTTAGCTTACAATCTTGCTTGTTTTGTCTAGGTCTTTCCTGTTGTGGCTTTATTTTGTGGAGTTTGACTTATTTTGGTTTTGGATATGTGTTGTTTTTCTCTGGCACCATGTAATGTGTAATTTGTGTCACGTCATAAGCGTGTTAAGAGGGTTCCAGCTCTAGTAAAGCTCTAGCATTTCGTGTTTCACCCAGATTGTGTGAATAATAAATTATTTTTATTCTTTTTTGCTTCGGATCACTAATAGCACTATATCTATCTATCTATCTATCTATCTATCTATCTATCTATCTATATATATATATATATATATATATATATATATATATATATATATATATATATATATATATATATATATATATATATATATATATATATATATATATATAAAACATGTCCAAAGGTTTACTTTTTCTTACTTTTTATGTATGTCTGTACTATATGTATGTATGTATGTATATATGTTTGATAAATAAACAATTAAACTTTGTGTTATTGCAAACTAATCTATTGTGTAATCTTCACCTCACTTTCAGTTGTCAAATATGCATGCAAATGTTCTCCTAAAAACTCAACATTTATTAACCATTAAGATTGACTAAGTCTAACTTACTGATCCTTGCGCCACCCCAACTTACCTGGCGTTGAAACGTTGATGGTCACAGGACACATATGTGGGACGTAACAACATCCCTTTCCATGGTCAGGTGATCTTTCACCAGATACAACGGGATGTTGGAACAGCGTATTGCCATACTGTAGCCGCGAGCAGTCTGCTAGTGTTGAGCGCCTACTTCGAGCATGTCTCTCAATGTTCCACTGGACACGACTCTCCACAAAACCCGATGTTTTATTATCTAAGCTAGAGTTTTCACATATGTCTAGCATTACGCCCAATTTGGAACCACTTCCCCGATCGTCACATGGTGCAGCAATTCTTGAGGCTTCAGATGTCATCAATTCCAGCCCCTCCCCTAAGTCAATCAAACCTTGGCACACGCTTTGCGGAAATGTCACTCCTTTTATTTCTAGTTGCCTATTTTGACTCTTTTATTCTCCCATACTCTCAAGTATAAAATATATTCATAATTTCTCTGAAACTTGAAGGATTTTAATTGGGCGACAGCTGACCTTTACACCAACAGAAGGAACAACTGGACAAAATCTACTGCTCTGTCAAGCTTAGTGTTAAGGTCTGGGTTTATGTGTTAGGTTTGGATTCTGGTTTTGGTCAAGTTTTCTTGTCCTTTGTGTTGGTGTTTGGTTTCGTTTGATTGGGTACACTTGTCCTTGTCAACCCACTCGCTTGTGTTAACCAGTGGTGGTCCATCCGGTCCAGCAAGGCCTTCTCGGCCAGCCTAATATAACCTGACATTATCATAACTATTACAAACTATAATAATTATAAGAACTTTAATAACAGTCAATTTCATTTAAAAATGTATTTTTACTAAATACAGTGGGCCCCCGTGTTACGAACTTAATCCGTTCAGCGGCTACGCTCGTAACTCGAACTGCTCGTATGACGGGCAATCCAAACCTATGTTAATTCATGAATGCGTGCAACGCGTGCAAAAACCTTAGGTAAAAACATCACGACTTTATACACATATTAAAAATTAGTAACATAATCTACTGTACAGGTAAATTAACATAAATATACAAAGGAAAAATGACATTTACCTTTGGGGCGACGTGACTTGAGCTGGGTGGAGGCGGAGGGGAGTAGAGACCAACCCGCAGAATTTATTGATTTATTTTCTTAAACGGGAACTTTTCTCGAACTAGAACTTATCACCAGCGATTTCCTTCTCTTTAATCCATAATAGAAGAAGCCTCTCAATTTTGTTGTCAATCGAAGTCCGTCCCCCGGCAAGGAAAGTCTTGCCCTTCGAAGATTCCTGAGCGGTTACGGCTATACTCACTAGCCATGCGTGCGCCTCCTTCGTATTTTTTTTTTTTTTATTATCTCCTGCTTGGTTTCTATTGTCATCATCCTCTGACTTCTTCCTTTACCGCCACTAGCAATTTTAGAAGCCGTGTCTAACAGATAAAGTTTGCAAAGTCTTAACAACATTCCTTCCTTCCGTTTTTCACTCATTTTCTCTCCTACCTTCCATCCCGACCAGCTGTGCCATCAAGCTAGATAAAGGCGTTCGACCAATAGCATATCGGCATTTCTGTGATTGACGTGACGCAGGCCAATAAATAGCATCTCCGTGACTGAGTCCGTGAATGACATCGTGACTGAGACAGTGACTGTGACATTGTAAGAGCAATAGCGTTCAACGTTACCATGATGAGCGTCAACATCTGAATTAATTGACGTAGCAAAGCGAATATAAATGTACAAATACAATGGCCGGCATGTCGAATTGTTCGTAAGACGGAAGGTTTGTGCGTAAGTGGGGGACAAAAAACTCTGCGGTCCACGCTCGTAAGTCCAAATGTTCGTAAAAGAGGGTGTTTGTAAACCGGGGGCCAACTGTATTCAGGTTTTAAAAGCCTTACTGACTGCGTATAAACACACTCAATGTAAATGATCCTTCTTCCACATTCCCATATATACCCCGCTTAATTACTGTAAAGGGCCTGTCTTCCATCACACTTTAATCTTTAAGACTGTTTTACTTTAGAGAAGATGAAGGGATTTTAAATAAATTCGAAGAAAAAAATGAGCAAGAAAATACGTTTCATCACCACAATTTGCATAAACTATACTATAAGTTGAATTGTAAACATTTCAGTAAAATAAAAAAAGTGCACTCCTGCAATAGTTGGAACAATCCTTACAGTACATTAGGTTGTGCATATACTGTATGTTTGACATTGAACAAGCATGAATTTTTAATAGAATTCCCAGTAGCGATTCACCCCAAGTAGGCTTAGAAGATAGAGAGAACAAGGACACATATTCATAAATAAACAGGGAAAAAAAAGAGCAGACATTCATTCACTGTCTATTTAACATGAAGCTATGTGGTTTGAGATATGAGGAAGGTCAAGTTATTAATAAGGCCACAATTGACACTCAATATTGGAGTATACAAAACAAAATGATGGGTTTGGTTAATATAGACCAGGGGTGGGCAACTGCAGCCCTCGAGGGCCGGTGTCCTGCATGTTTTCCAATTTTCTCTCCCTAACACACCTGATTTAAACTATTAGCTCATCAACAAGCTCTGCTGGAGTTTGAGAATAATCCTAATCATTTGATTCAGGTGTGTTTGAGAGAGAAAACAGGAAAACATGCAGGACACCGGCCCCCAAGGCCTGGAGTTGCCCACCCCTGATATAGACACTTGTAAGACTTATTTGACAGTGTCATGTAAACCAAAAAGGCTTGAGGTCTTGTTCATTAGAAATACTGTCATTCTTTTTAAGATTATCAGTCATCCAGGTTACTGTCTACATAGTGGTGGGCCATCAGGGCCAGCAAGGCCTTCTCTGCTGGCCTAATATAACTTGATATTATTAAATGCTCTGAAAAATAGCATGCGTAACCCAGTAATACGTATGAGGGGTCCAATCACTGAAGGCCTAAATGTGAAATGTACGGACCATCACTGAGTCTACATAAATTGATTCTAAACAACTATCCATCTATCCATCCATTTTCTATACCTGCTTACCTCAGATAGTTCTTATATTAGTTGAACTGCCTCTTTTTTTTTCTTGCTTTGAAAAAGTTCTAAAATATTACACAAAATAATATTAAGAAAGTTGACTGTTTATATATCTGCTACATTTCCCTAACGTTTATTATTTTCCATAAAGTGCGATGTCATGGGATCGACTAAGTTAACTCGGCGATCGCGATCAATGCAATGGAAACACCTGATCGAAATATTTAATGCGTGAGGGCAGTTGGTACTTATTAATTTGACAGAATACAATTACATTGATGCTTTCACAATTTAATATAAAACAACTTGAATATAACACTAAGTAAATATGTTGGGGTTTTTTTCATGAATAATCCAAATTATTTTACAGAACCCCTGCATTCAGGCGTTGGACCTCAGGGGCCCCACTTTGAGAACCACTGAACTAGCAGATGATATTCACTTTAAGTCCACCAAATAAAGTTTATTGAAGCAAAAAACGTACATTGTTTCTCTCTCCTCTCCTCTTCCCTGGAAATCTGTCTCAAACAAATGAAATATTTTTTTGAAACTGCAAAGGAATAGGTAAAAGAAATAAGTGGTGGGGAGTAGAGGCAGGTAGATTTCAAGCTTTTTTCGAGTCGGTTAGAGTACATAATGTCATTGAAAATGGGGCTTTAGTGATAAGGCGACAGGCTCCTTCATCAGGGATGGGCTTAGAGATGAGCCACTGCTGTGAGGTGTCTTGGGCATCTGTTTAGGATGCCTCCTGGCCGGCTTCAGTGGGAGGAGGCCCTGGGGATGATCCAGGAAACATTGGAAGACTATGTTTGTTGTTTCGAGTCTAACTTTTTATTGTATGTATTAAGAGGCCCATCCATTTTACCTTTGATACGGTAAATACTTCTATTTGCTTTGCCTCGCTCATTAAAATACACTCTTTATTCTAACTTTGTCATTCTTATGAACTTTAATTAGAAATCTTAGTCTCAATAAGTGAATAAGTAACATTGTTCATAACTCCGGCAATGAATAAAAAAATAATTACTCAAAGTTGGTTGAAGTTAATAAAATGTATCGTAAAATGTATGTATATAAGACGACCAAACCCCATTCTGGTCTTAAAAAGTGCAACGATCTATAGAGAAGCAGCCGCTATGAAAAGTGTGTGGTGATTCTACGTTCTCGTCTCAAAGGTTACGCGATGAGGTTGCGGGATAGCTTAAACCGGATATACGCTTTACAAATTTAGGCAGTGAGAACGAGGACACATCCTTTTCGACACTGACTTACGCAGATGTTCGTCCCCCAGCAAGACAGCGATAGTGCTGCGCAGGGCTAACTGGATGCCTTAACCCGTTAAACAGAGTTGGACAGGCCTGTTAGTTGTCCTTAGATGATTAAAAGGACTGAGGTAAGAGCGGGTCAGTCACCCCGCAATCTGACCCCAAATGAGTGGTAGATAATGGATGGATGGTTGGGAGGATGAATGAGCAGTATAGGCGAAGTTCTGGTGACATTTTAATGACGTCTAGCAACCTTTTGCTGAACGTTGGCAAGGTAAGCAGATCAAAAAAGCTGCTTCCTTCACCAACACTTGCCAGCATTCACCCCTAAATGAGATGCAGTCTTTAATATCCTGAATGCAAACAGGCCACAAGTCAAATCGATGTTCATCACTTATTTTTCCCATACTGTATGTATGCCAGCTTTTCTGAGGATGTCTTTTCTTTTCTTGCAAGACACCAAAATGCATGCTTTAATTAACAAAAGCTGTAAATATGGAAATGTTTATCATTACTGAAAGCAGCTTGTTACTTTTTAGTCTGATGTTATTTTTTAATATTTTTTGTCTCATGTGTATAATGATGTACATTAAATCTTTATTTTCATACTTCTATTTATGACTCTGCTTTTGATACTTTGAGAGATAATTTAGTGTCTTTCATCCAGAGATGTATTATGTTTTAATATCTTCCTGGATGCACAGAATTGTGCACAGCTTTTCTTTTTGGTTTATATTGTCTGCATGCTGCAATTCCTTCTTCATTCTGTAAATCCAGTTGCAGTTAATTGTTTCAGCTTTGAGGCAGATTCCAAAGCTCTCGCTGCCAAAGCTTCCACTCACACACACACACACACACACACACACACACACACACACACACACACACACACACACACACACACACACACACGCACACATGCACGCACACACACACAAGCTTACAGATACAGACATTATTAAGTCCCTCCAGTGCAAAAAAATTGCGAGATTCACTGTTATTTTTATAGATGCAAGATCCTTATTTGTGTCATTATTTTACTTTTAAGCCACCAGGTAACAATAAACATGCAATTCAGACATTAAAAAAAAATGTGATTTTCTTTACATGCAAATTAACACATGCAGAGTGTGGTGATCTGTTGGAGTTTTACTCAACATTTTAATTGTATTGATCGCCAAATGAATCATCAACTTAACACAAATAAATGAATCTGTTGAATAGACAGATTTACAGTAACAAGTTAACGTTAAGAGTTGTTCATATTAATTATATGTGTGAAGTCTTTGTGTATGTTATAAGCAAGTTACAGTACAGTAGATATGGACAGAAAACCATTCACAAACCACCAATTAATTGGAATTCCCCTGCCACTGTACTTCTTCTCTGTGTATCAATGCTGAATTGGCAGAAAACTTAATTTCACGTCATGGAGCATTTGCTATCTCCTTTAACAATTTGAATAGTTTCAATTAATGGTCTGCATTAGTGGTGCTCAATGAGTCGACTGCGGTCGACCGACTATCTATTGTTGGTCACCTGCATGACATCGCACGACATGGGGGATAAAAAGAATGTCAATTGAGAAATTACTCGCTGTAGGAGTTTAAGTTGATCAATTAGTGGACCATTGTCGCGAACTTGCTTCAGGGATGAGTTTCAAATTAAAAGTGTACCAATATTGTTCCTGTCATACATTACTTGTTTTTTTACAATTTGTTTTGAAGAATTTGCTGGCTAAATCACAATGATTTACTGTTTTACTATAAGATAAGGGCTTGACTGGCAACGCGTTCTCCCATAGGTCTCATTGCACCTCTGGGCCAACAACCTAAAAGAAAGAAAAACAAAGATAAACATATCTTGTCCCATACATGGAATGTCACCGTCTGACTGGGAAGGAGCCTAAGCTGGTGGATAAGGCTGAGAAATTCGGACTAGATATAATTGACCCACTCTTTTCAGAGTCCCTGTAGGGTGTGCTGGAGAGTACAACTTCTGGGGGACTCCTTCGTTCTACCAATGGACCTCAATGTTCACGTGGGCAATGACAGTGAGACCTGGAGGAGTGTGATTGGGACGAATCTCCATGATCTGAACCTGAGTGGTGGTTTGTTATTAGATGTCGTGTTTGTCACACATTGTCCTTAACAAAACTATGTTGAGTGTGTCCATATGTGCACTTGGCATCAGGATACCCTAGGCTGCACTTCAAAGACCTATTTTGTGGTTGTATCATTGGACTTGCGGCTGTATGCTTTGGAGACAGGTGAAGAGAGGGGCAGAGGTGTCAACTGATCACTACCTGGTGATTTGTTGGCTCCAATGGTGGGGGAGGGTGCCGGCTAGACCTGACAGACCCAAATGTATCATGAGGGTCTGGAAACTTCAAGGTGGGCTTTCTCCTATCTCTGGGGCTGAAGTCACTGAGGTGGTCAACAAACTCCTTTGTGGCAAAGCTCGGGGGTGGATTAGATCTTAGGGGTGCTGAAGAGGAGGGTCCATCAGAAGGTCGAACCTCAGATTCAGGAGGAACTGTGTGGTTTTCGTCCTGGCTGTGGAACAGTAGACCAGCTCTTTGCCCTTTGCAACATTCTCAAGGGTGCATGGGAGTTCACCCATCTAGTCTACATGTGTTCTGTTGACTTGGCGAAATGGTTTGACTGTGTCCCTCGCGGAGTTATGTGGAGGATACTCTGGTAGTACCGGGTACCAAACCCTTTGATACGGGCTGTACAATCCCTGTACCACCGATGTCAGAGTTTGGCCTGCATTTCGGTCAGGAAGTTGAATCTGTTTCCAGTGGAGGTTACTCCGCCAAGGCTGCCCTTTGACACTGATTCTGTTCATTGCCTTTATGGACATAATCTCTACGCTCAGCAAAACGTTGAGGGGATCAGTTTTGGGAGTATCAGCATTACAACTCTGCTATTTGTGGATGATGTGGTGCTATTGGCTTCTTCAGCCCATGACCTCCAAATCTCACTAGAGCGGTTCACATCCGAGTGTGAAGGGACTGGGTTGAAGATCAGCACTTCCAAATCTGCGACCATCGTCCCCAGTCGAAAAAGTGGAATGCCCTCCCTGGGTCCTCTGAGGTCATGCCCCAAGTGGGGTTCAAGTATCTTGTAGTCTTGTTCATGAGTGAGGATAAGATGGAACGGGAGTTTGACAGGCGGATTGGTGGGGCGTCTGTTGTAATGTCAACTCTGTCCTGGTCTGTTGTGGTCAAGAAAGAGCTGATCCAAAAGGCAAAGCTCTCTATTTACCAGTCGATTTCTATACCTGCCCTTGCCTATGGTCACGAGCTGTGGATGGTGAATGAATGAACGAGATGTCGGGTATAAGTTGCCAAAATTAGTTTCCTCTGCAGGGTGTCTGGGTTCTCCCTTAGAGATAGGGTGTGCAGTTCGGTCATCCACGAGGGACTCAGTGTTGAGCCACTTCTCCTCCGCGTTGAGAGGAGCCAGTTGAGGTGGTTGGGGTATTTGGTCAGGATCCGGGACGCCTCCCTGATGAGGTCTTCCGGGCATGTTCTACCAGGAGGAGGCCCCGGGGATGATCTAGGGCACACTGGAGGAACTATGTCTCTCGACTTATCTGGGAACACCTGGGGATCCTACCGTAGAAGCTGGACAAAGTGGCCAAGGAGAAGGAAGTCTGGGCTTCCCTGCTGAGGCTGCTGCCCCCACAACCCGACCCCTGGATGAGCGGAAGTTAATGGATGGATGAATTGTCCCATAGTACTTCCGGTAAATGTGTTTATCCTGACTTGATTAATTTACTGAAAGTGGGCAACTGTTGGAATAATTGTTAACATAAACATATATAATTGTAAATATCGTGATTATACATTTGCTACAAGATATAAATGTTTGCAACTAAGAAATGCTTTGCTTTGAGAATGAGTGCACTGCTTGTCGAATAAAAATGTTTTGTTATGGTTTTGTCTCAAGTAGGAGGAAGGCCACTCAAGCCTGCGTGCTGTGGCGCTCCTGCAGCTGTGATTTTCAAAATATCTTACAGATAAAATATTTTGCAGAATGTCTTGCTACGCATAATATTTGATCATAGATGAATTTGTTATTCACCCACATGCTCACACCTAGAATCACAAGTACACTAGGTTCTAGTCATATTCTTTTCCCCTGGCGCACTTTTGCCTCTTTGAGGGCTTCAAGTAGTTAGAGTCCTCTGTATCAAATAATGAGTGAGGGT
This sequence comes from Hippichthys cyanospilos, assembly GCF_059441005.1. Lineage (NCBI taxonomy): Eukaryota > Metazoa > Chordata > Actinopteri > Syngnathiformes > Syngnathidae > Hippichthys > Hippichthys cyanospilos. The sequence continues at coordinate 21,530,024 of NC_142379.1, read as the reverse complement.
TCGGAGAGGCTGGCAGAGCGCAGTAGAATCGACCTTGGCCAGTTCCTCTTCGCTCCCCTCATGCATGAGCTGGAAAAAGATTGCCTTTTCTCTTTTTTGTGTGCAGTTTCTTACAAATGTCTAACAAATGAACCTGACAGTAACTTACATATTCTTGTGGGTAACTTTCTTATTTTTGCTGGTCCGACATTTGTCATTTGTCTGAGCCCCATCTTCTTTCCGTCATCGTCGGTGTGTTATTTTGCCAAGCCATACAAAACTGTAAATGTCAGTCCCTCAGTGTATTTACTTTCCAACCTTCTGCCACCACTAGAGGGCGACACCACTTTCTTTTTAGTCCGTTATTTGCCAACCGCCGGTCTACTTCTGTCTGCTTTAATCCTAATTATTTTCTGTTTTATTACCTACACTTAAATTTAACACTATATCTGTGGTTCTACAGGGACACTGCATTTAAAAAAACAACACAGTATTATAAGGGTAACATGAATACAAAGCCAGGCGCTAAGGCATTAAACCTAGGATATAAAACACCACTCATCATACAGTGGGCCCCCGGTTTACGAACTCCCTGTTTAACGAATTTTTCATCTTACCAACATGGACCACTGCATTTTTTGTCTCCCTCTTACGCACATACCTTTCGTCTTACGAACAATCCAACATGCAGGTCAGTGTGTCCACACTATTTTTTTCGCTTTGCAGCATCAACAAAAATAACTATTCTCGCATGTCACGGAAACGCCGATATGTTATTGGTCTTATAAGGTCACAGTCACGGTCTCAGTCACGGAGATGCCAATATGCTATGGGTCTTATAAGGTCACAGTCACGGTCTCAGTCACAGAGATGTGATATGCTATTGGTCGATTAAGGTCACAGTCACGGTCTCAGTCACGGAGATGCCAATATGCTATTGGTCGGCGTCACGTCAATCACAGAAATGCAGATATGCTATTGGCTGAACGCCTTCATCTAGCTTGATGGCACAGCTGGTCGGTGTGTTGTGAAGACTTTGCAAACTTTATCTGTTAGACATGGCTTCTAAAATTGCAAGTGGCGGTAAAGGAAGAAGTAAGAGGATGATGACAATAGAAACCAAGCAGGAGATAATAAAAAAATATGAAGGAGGCGCATGCATAGTTAACCTTGCTAGTGAGTATGGCCGTAACCGCTCGGCAATCTTCTAAGGGCAAGACTTTCCTTGCCAGGGGACGGACCTCGGTCAACAACAAAATGGAGAGGCTTCTTCGATTATGGATTAAAGAGAAGGAAATCGCTGGTGATATGTTCTCGTTTGAGAAACGTTTTCGTTTAAGAAAATAAATCAATAAATTCTGCGGGTTGGTCTCCTCTCCCCTCCGCCTCCACCCAGCTCAAGTCACGTCGCCCCAAAGGTAAATGTCATTTTTCCTTTGTATATTTATGTTAATTTACCTGTACAGTAGATTATGTTACTAATTTTTAATATGTGTATAAAGTCGTGATGTTTTTACCTAAGGTTGTTGCACGCGTTGCACACATTCACTAATTAACATAGGTTTGGAATGCCCGTCATATGAGCAATTCAAGTTACGAGCAAAGCCGCTGAACGGATTAAGTTCGTAACACGGGGGCCCACTGTATTTAATACAGAGGACGAGAGTGCAATTAACAATCCACAATGTCCACTGGATGGCACGATCATGCTTTTCATAACGCTCAAATGTAAAATGTCAGTCTCATCTATAACTTCCCGCCCTACAACTATAGAAGATAGTTTCATGAACTTGTTTGAATGTGTCTAAATTTCATCCGTCACATACACTACAAGTGAAAATAAGTGTTGCTCAGTGATTATTGCTTAGCTAAAAAAAAAAAAAAAAAAACCTTCTTTATTTAACTACTACCTTTCATGGCCAAGGGCTAATCAGAAAAGAAAATTTGCGAATTTGGTCTGCATTCATTGGTTATGTGTAACGCATCCCAGAATGGTCTTATCAGCAAGAAACAAGAAACCAGGACAAATACAGGTAGCAACTACAAATGAATCTATTATAGCTGTGATTGCTTTGTAGTGAATTGAAACAACACAGTTTATTCGCTCAACTCAATATATTTTTTCCACTGCTCGGTGGTATTGTAAAGTGACTTTTACTTGGACTGGAGGCTGCTTGCAGTTTGTACTGTAAATATGCAGCAATATATCAGATAAACATTGAATTCAGTTTAATTATATTTCAGTGTGCAGAAAGGTGTGTGGCAGGCTGACGGACATATGTTGTACATCTGACATAATGTCTATCCCATCAATTACAACGACACATCAAAATTGCTGTTCCGACATTTTTAATTCACCAATTTTTTTTTTAGCATTCCTGTCATTCGTCAGTCCGTTGGCAAAACCGATTCGTCAGTGGTGACGAAGTGCTCACCTGCAATTTACTCTTCCCTGTCTGAAAGAAGATGTGATGAGTGATGAGTACTGCAAGCCTAAGTCAGACTCTTTTTCTTACTGCAGCTGGACGAATCTACAGAAGTGAGTGGCGCAGTACACATATGTATTTTCATTTGTGTGGTGTTTACGAAACAGCGATGTTTTAGCAATATCACTGTAAATCAGGTGATATGAATTATTAGATTTTACTAAGTTTTGCACCCCCGGTCCACATCATATTTGGACTTTTCAAAGCAGTTGGTGAAGTTAAAAAATGTTGTTAAATCGTTAACTCTTGTCTGGTCCTGGAGGAGTTCTGTCACATGCCTAAGAAGACAAGTGCTCCCACAACTCCAACTACCTCTCCTGGGTTTTACACACCATCCCTCTCTTTGAAGATCCATTTTTTTTTGCAACATCTGCTCTTTTCTTCCTCCCCCAACCCACTGCTGTATCGCCCCCATGCCCCCAGCACATTGATTGCGTGTATCTCTCATCGGATTCCTCTGGCTAATTGCATCATTCTAATGGGATTTTTCATGATCATACACTGTACTAAGTTGATGTCTCATGCAGCTTATTAATTGCAATTACTTTTAGAACAGGACAGAAAAAAGGAAAGTGCTGATGAAGATTGCTTATATGTAGAAATATTGTTGTATGAGAGCTTTGAATTTGGACTGTGACTTTTGACCAATAAGTTTACATTATGCTTGGCTACTCAGAATATTTTAGTTAATCTACTGTTGAAATCTGTATTTAGGAGTCAGGCAGAAAAAAAAACCTCTAAACAAAATAGACCATCATTATATACATGAGTTTATTTCATGTTTTTGGAGCGTGGAGAATGGTTGTTTGCAACAGGCAAATCCTAGACTTAACAACCCCAGTTCCCGATTTTCTCCAGCCAAAACATGCTATTCATCTTGAAAAAAAAAAAAAAAACACCTGTAGAACAATGTTCTTTTAGAGTCAGGTGCTCAGAATAACGCTCTTACATTCCACTGATTAAACATCACTAAAAATGTAAAATTATAACGTACCGTGGATAAAAGGAAACCCCTGAAACAAAATAATGTACTAAAATGAAAGTAGAATACACGTAATGTATAAAAGTAATCCAGAAATAATCAAATGTAATGTAATTTGACAGAATAAATGTGGGGAACTCTTGCATACCAAATCCAACACTACAAACATGAATAAGGAGGATCCAAACATTTTGAACAGTCAGTACAAGTGGTTGCAATTTCAAAACAATCGTTTACACAAATAGAGAACATTAAAATAAAAAAAATAAAAAAAAACATTGTGTAGTTGATTTTGTTTTTTAGCAACACTAACGTTTTAGACAGTCATACAAGTATGTTACATCGAAAAAATAGCTACAGTATGGGCCACACGATGGAAGACTGGTTATCATGTCCCTCACAGAGCAGAGGTTGTGGGTTTGCTTGCAGCTCCAGCCTTCCTGTGTGGTGTTTGCATGGTTTCCCCTGTGCTTATGTGGGCATTCATACATGGTAGGTATATTGGACACTCTAAATTGTCCTGGTGTTTGTGAGTGTGAATGATTGTTCGTCTTTGGGTGTTCTGCGATTGGCTGGCAAGCAATTCAGGACGCACTGTGACAGCTGGGATAAGTTCAAACACAAATACAAATTTGAGCGTTGTTTAAAAATGATACTTGATCATCAAAATTTCCACATAAATCCTTCATTTTTTTTTCCTTTTATCTAGATTAATGCCTTAGAGATTAACCTCTGACCTGTTTTAAATTGTGAAGGCCTCCTAGGGGCCTTGGTGGCAAATCAAGGTCCATTACGTAAAACCCTATGAGAGTTTGGCTCTAGCAACAGTTGTGTCTATACTTTGTCTATATGATTTCTGCAGTGCGTACAGTAGTGTTTAATGGTAAACTTGAAGCATTATTTATGATCATTCATACTGCACAGTGAATTGCAAACTTACTGACTTGCTGGAATCATGGATAGTCACTGTATAAACTCAAATTTCCATTTAACCTCTGAGGCACTTTTCATAAACGTGATCTATTTTGGGGATGTTCAACCAAGAAGGTTGAGCTGCATTCAAAAATACAGTTATATAAACACAAGCAAACGTCTCGGTGTAGTAGCGTTAAGATTGTATATTGACACTTTATCTAACTTGTCCGCAGTCATTATCAGGAGCGTCCACATCCACAGACTTCCGCATTATACTCGGTCATGGTCACACATGCTTACACACAAATATACACACACACACATGCACATACATCACACACACACACACACACACACACACACACACACACACACACGATTGTATGGCTACACCTGTGAGTACATACATTGATATTCCTAGCCCCTAACCATAACTATCAGAAATGATTGCCTAACCACAACCCTAACCCAAATCAAACCTAGTCTAAACACAAGTTTTGACCCTCAAAAAAGAGGTCTGGAAATGTGACTACCCGTCTAATTGTCCTCACTATGTCGATAGACAACTCAAAATGGTTTTCGCAAGTAAAGCCATAGAGGAACAAACACACACTTACACTCTGACAATGGTGCCAGTGAGACTGGTGGAAATTTCTAGCTTGCGGGTTTTTTTGCCTCTCTCCCTCCAACTTGTATTCCTCTGCATCTCAGACTCAGCGAGATGCTGGCATGTCAGTGCAATTTAGCAGTTCTTTGATCCATGCAAAGAGATTGAATGGCAACAAATTAAGCAAACTATTTGAAACACCCACGAGCCTAAGGCAAAGAGAGTGGAGAAGGGAGGAGGTGGAGCTGAGGAATTCTACTTTAAGTAATTGGAGAGTTAGGAGGAGGCATCGCTTTTACAGAGAAAGGGTGAATAAGTAAATATATTTAAAAATGACATTTAAATACGATTATGGATGGAGGACCTGCTTAAACGGATATGCGCAGTTTTTGTTGAAGTGTGTTTTTTGTGAAGCTATAATCAAATTTAATGTAAGCAATTATTTTTTTAATAAAAAAAAGCAACGTAAAAGGTGTTCCTACCTGCTCTCATTATTTTATAGAAGCAAGATTAATCTTCCATACAGCAGTACAAATTAATAAGATGCTAAAAACAGGGACCCACCTAAAATGGTTGACCCAATGTCAGAGAGTCCCCATCATGAAGGACCCCAGACTGGAACAACCGCATCATACTACTGACACATAACCTGCCTCAGCACCTCATGGAAGCTGCTAACAGGCGTCATAGCATCCAAAATGAGTATACATATGGATCAAAACATGACCAGAGCACAAGTCATCAGGGCAAATAGCAGGGGTGGAAAATACTACTAGTTGACATATCAGTCACCCAAGTATGTAAGACCAGAAACATCCCCTTGGTTTTGATTGCAAGAAACATTACACCTCAATACCACACACCGATATTGGAATGTTTGGATCAGTATAACCAACAGTCCTCAGAACTGTCATCAAGATCTCAATGAGACTGTGGAATACAACTCTGGAGGCCAACTCATAGCCAATTGCACAGGTGAATATCAAACGTGCCCTTTTGCCACTGCTTTTCTGCTCACTCCCACTCACTCAGATCATAACTAGGAGTGGCTTTGGGTACTGGTTCAAAAGTTAAACAATAATCAGCCTCCTACTCTATATGGAGAACATCAAGCTTTGTGCAAAGAAGAAAATCGAAATCGCCTCAATAATTCACCTCATGAAGATATGCACCAATGGCATTGGGACATCATTCAGACTATATACATTTGGGCGAATGATATCTCTTCAAGGGAAGATAATCACAATTTAAGGGATTCAGCTACCTGAAGGCAGCAAAGTAGATGTGCAGGGCAGCTAGACATGCATCAGAATTCAAATTGCAATAAAAAGCATAAGAAGATGGCTTGGGGAGCAGCAAAAGCCAAATACCTAAGAACTTGGTGAGATAAATCCTGAACAGTCAGCTGAATGGCAAGAATTATACCCTGGCCAATGAAAGAGGAGATGTAAGCCACTTAGATCAAGACAAAAAAAAAAAAAAAAACAATTCCTACCAGTGCATAGACTGCTCCACCCCAAGTACAGCATCCTGAGGCCGTACACAAAGTGGAAGGAAGGGGGCCCGTCAACTAGTGAGCGTCCACAGCAATATCTATCAGGAAACAACAGGCCTCCAAGAATGCATCAAGTTGGTGGCATCTACGGACCATCTGTTTGGCGATTGCCTTAGACAAGAGAAGCCCAGTAAAGTGAAGGAGACAGATGAACTGTCATGGAAAAACAAGCCCATGCGTGGTACACCACCATCAAAATAAAGGAGTTGCTCACATTGAGAAAACATAGCAGTGGCTGGAAAAGGACGGAAAACACACAGGCCCTATTTATAGTGGCACAAGAACAGACCCTTAAGACAAGATTAATACAGGGCTCTACCCTATCAGACACCATCCCAGGTTGAGACTGTGCAAAGAAGCCCCAGAAAAAGTACACCATCACATAGCAGGGCATTAAGATGCTGACGTGCAAGGAATACATGAAGCACAATTAGCAAGTAGCAGGTAAAGTGTACCGGAACCATCTTTGCCAAATATGGATTTTAGGTCAGAGAAATAAGATGGCAGATACCTTCAAAGGTGGCAGAAAACAACCAGGACAAGATCATTTTGGGCTTACAGATCCAGCATGACAAACTGGTGATAGCCAATGAGCCTGATGGAGTGGTGTTGGATAAACATCAGAGGAGAGCAGTTGTGATCAATGCAGTGATCCCGAGTGATAACAGCATCTGGAAAAGCGGGAGAAAGAACCAAGTGCTGAAGGAAGAACTAGACAAAACGTGGAGGGTAACGACAACCGTGATACTTTGTGGGACCAAGGTACTAGGGGCTGTTACCCTCGAGCTCAGGGCTGTTCAAACTGGGCCCTTGAGGGCCGCTATCCTGCATGTTTTCCAGTTTTTTTTCCCTGACGCACCTGATTCAAATGATTAGGATCATCATCAGGGTTCTGCTGAGCTTGCTGATCATTTGAATCAGGTGTGTTTGGAGAGAAACCTAGAAAACATGCAGGTATCAGCCCTTGAGGACCGAGTTTTGGATTCGGACACCCCTGTTCTACCTGGATTAATGACTCCAGCAAGTACCAGGAACATCTGACATCTGTGTCCAGAAATGTTGTGTAGAAACTCTCAATCTCCCCGGCCTCTGGGAGAGGATCCAAGCTTGAATTAGATACCCATAAATACAGTACATACATATATATACTGTATATAAAATATTTACTGCAAGCCAATTTCAGGTCAATGCATGTGAAAGCTGAGCTGCAAAGCCAAAAACTCTCCATAATTAGTCTTGCTTTTCACTTTTTGCAAAGCTCTCACTTCATTAATATTACAACAAGATGTTGTGTGCAGCCAGTTGAACTAGTTGAGATGAGGGCACAGTTGGAGTTTACATACTGAAACTGCCCCCATTATAACTATTACACTTTCATCTTGTTGTTTTGCTTGGACCTTGACCTTTCGCATCTCAGCATCAGACTTTTTCCTTAGTTTTACTACAAACTATTTCAGATTATAATGAGGTCAAACTATCATGATTTATTTTTCATATTTTCATCTTGGATACACGCAGGTTAAAAAAAATAAAAGGAATATGCTTCAGCCACTTAGCTTGGGTCAAGGGTGGCCATCCGTTGTCTACAGACACATTATTATTTCAAAGGTTTTCACCTACATGATTCTGTTCATAACATGCCATTTGCTGACAATATGGTGATTAACAGTAAAATGTGTTACATTTCTTCTCATGTTTCATTAAGTATATGTAAATCCAATTAAATTTAGTCTTTTTGGCACTGTTAGACCATACATGTAAATCAATAAAAACCAAAACAACAAGTATAGAGGGGATTGAATGTTTATTTTTTGTTGCTGTTGTTGACAATTACTCATGAACTAGTTTGTTTTTCATCTCAAAACCTCATATGTTAGGATGTTGTAAAATGAGGACTCTTTAGTATAAATGGAACAGTGTCAATAATTTGTACCTTATATGTGGTAACACTTGAGAAAAATAGAATATCACCTTTGTCCACATTTAAGCAAGGGGTTATGTTTGGTCACTGATGAAATTCAAAGTACAGTAAACCCTTGTTGAACACAGTAGATACTCTTCCGGAGCTGGCTGGGATAGCTGAAAATCCGCAAAGTAGCGGCCCCCACGTTTCACATTAAAAAAACAAACAACAACAAAAAAAACACAACAATTTTTTTTTTTTTAAATTGGAATTTTTTTTAAAAGTGAAGAGTCTTCATGTTATACATGTTATTTAAACAAATATCACAGCAGTAAAATTATTAACTTACATCTTAAATTATTAAACATTATATACTATACAGTAGTGAACTTGTTGGAACTCGAGACACAGAGAGAGACTGCTCAGCTGCGCTGGAGCACCTCATCACAAAGCAATTTAGGTCAGTGGTCGACTCATATGGCTCAACAAAGTGGCTTTTATTTTCCTTACAACTTCACAACTGAACGTGGCAACTCCAAAACAATAAACCGACCTGTATTTCTATAAATGCTCGCGCCGTCGTCGCCCGTCAATACAATGTAAACAAGGCCCCCACTCAATGTCATGACATACCCGCTCCAACCAGAGCACACAAAGGACCTCCCCCTGCTTACACACGCACGGATGCAATTCCACCCTCATGCACATCAACCCAGCAGCAACGAGAAATTTACAACATCACTGTTCCCCTTTTCCTTTGAAGTCTAGCGCAGCTACGGTCATATTAGTGCGCTTGGGATGCTATTGCAGAAGTTCAATACGTAATGAAAAAAAAAATCATTGAAGTCGTGAATCTGCGTAATGGAAAAAAAATCCGCGATGTGGTGAATCCGCGGAATGTAAAGAAAATCCGAGATGTGGCGATTCCGCGATAGTGGAACCGTGAAGTAGCGAGGGTTCACTGTATTATGAACACTGAATGGTGGAGGAGTATTATATACAGTATAGGAGGAATTAAAATGCATTTTAGGTTCCCAAAATGTCACATTTGTTATGCAACCAACTCTGATTTTTATGTTAATTGCATCTATTATACATTGTGTTGTTGAACATCGTAAAACAGACCTTTGAAGTGAAGTATTCTCTGTGACTAGCAGCCCATTTGAGACTATGCAACTGCATGTGAATTTGAAAGCGAATTTGCCAATACACAATGGGGAACTAATTAAAGCTTATTTCTTCCCATTACACTAATGAGATCTAATGAAGCATTTTCCCAGGGCTATTAAGATAAAGATATGGATTCAGCACACAGGTGTGCTAACATTTATCATAAAATCAATGGATTCCCACTGCCTGAGCTGTAATTAAAACTGTCAAACTCTGATAAGGGCCCCAGTAAATCTGTGTTGTTCCTCTCATAACATGCCTGCAAAAGTGTGAGCGGATGTTTTTCTGTTGTTTGTCTGTGCGTGCGTGTGTTTTTGTGTGTGTGTACTGTACTTATTGTTTCCCAGTCAAAGTTGGGCGAAAAAGCATGACAAGAGGTATAATTTCTGTTAGTTTAGAGCTCACATTTTGTTCAACCTTCTGGTAACCATATTCAAGAATTTTATGGTAATATGCATAATAACACTACACAATAAAATACTACTAACCTTTTAACTCACTATATTCTCCCAATTTGAGAACAAAAGTAGATTATTTTTTTCTGATTTGTCTGTGTTCTAAATGGAATAATGGTAGTGTAAGGATTTATGATTATTTATTGAATTGTATTTTCCCCATAATTTGCATTTGCGGAAATACAATTAATTTGTGGTCTCAACTCTTGCTCTTTTCTTGCAGCTGAGAGAATTCTGTGTGATGAAAGTGAGTCATTTGTGGAGGGTAATACTGTCCAGAGCCATTATTAATTTTTAATTAATTAAAATTAATTATTAAATTGGGGTTTTTGAGTTTTTCCTTCCCCTTCTGGGAGCTTTGACAGGGGATGCTGTTGTGCACCTTACATTGAAAAGATGTCTCTGTATGACCTCTTTTCATTCCGTGAAGCCCTTTGAGACTTCGGTGATTTAGGGCTATATAAATAAAATTTGATTGATTGATTGATTGATTATTGGAGTAAAACTATTTACAACTGTGCATTTCAATCTACAAATATGTCCAAAGAATCTGTAGCCATAACCACAGTCAAATGTGACACATACATTTACAAATTCCTGACTGAAAGCAAAATTATGTCATAAGAATCAACAAGTGTGTGACTGAATCCTCAAACACTCGAATCCTCAAAGACTCAAATGGCATTGTTCACCATGAGAAAGAGCTCTTCAAAAGACTAAGGAGGGCTCATGACCCCACCTGTACCCTGCAACCCTCCTGCTTGCCTGGAAAGAAAACCCACTCTGCCAGCCTGGACAAGATTCTTCCTGTTGGACTATTTGCCCTGTATTGATCTGTCTACCTTTTACCCTTGCTTCCGAAGGTTGTGTTTCAACATGGTGGGCAAGGCGGTGGAAGGCTGTGGACCCAAATACAGGGAAGCCGGAGGCATGATGCACTCAAAAATAATAATTTAAGATGAATATGAATAAAGGAAAACAAGGAAGAAAACTGCATACAAAGTCCATCCATCCATCCACTTTCTAAAGCCGCTTATCTTCACACGGCTTGCCAGTGTCCATCCCAACAGGACATCCTGAACTGGTTGCCAGTCAATTGCAGGACACACAGAGACGAACAACTATTCATTTACCCAATCAGACCTAAAAACAATTTAGTATGTTTAATACACCTGTCATGCATGTTGGGAGTATGGGAGGAAGCCGGAGTGCCCGGAGAGAACCCACGTGGGCTCGTGGAGAACATCCAAACTCCACACAGCACGCTGGATTTGAACTCGGGTCCCAGAACTGTAAGCTAGACATGCCAATCACTGCCCTACCGAGCTGCTGCATACAAAGTAAAAAACAAAAAAACTCAGAAATAAACTTACTACCAAAACACGTGAATGACTGGGAAGTACACAAAAATCCGTCTCTTGCAGAACAACATTGTCAATGACACTAACATTGACAATGACCCGACAAGATATGATGGAAAATGGGAAACTAACGGGAAACACACATAATTTATGAGACAACGAGGAGTGCCTGGACAAGACACATTTGGAACAGGGAGCTGACTGGCCAACATAAGGGAAGCAGGTTAACAAAGACAGGTGGATGCAATCACGCTGATGGGACACTGGCACTAGAAGAACAGAAACATGAACACTAAGAACAAACCAAACCCAGAGTGTGAAAAGATAAATCAAAGCCCAATAAAAACCCAGAACAGAAAGGAACAGGAAACCCCAACTCTTACCACAAGTCAAACAAAACACCACAGAATATTAGACTGAGCCTTTGTGCTTGAGCCCAAAGGGAACACTAGTCTCTAAGTCTGGATCAAAATGTTCATCTTTTCCTCCTGCCTCTGCCTCAAGCTCTTTTCCCTTGTGTCAGTCTACACTCTGCTGGCCACCTGTCTTTTCCTCAAGTTCCTTTCTACACCTTATTACACTATTTTTGATGGGGGTGGAGAATGGTGGCTTAAAATTTGAAAGCTAAAAATGCAGAGCTAGACCACAACACAACTGAAAATGGCATAAACATGATGGCAAATTAAAACATTATGTGGCCACATTGCGTTGTTAATTAGAAGTTAGATCTTTGCATAAAAATACCTGTTTTTAAAAACAACAAATGTATTTTGTGATTTTCTTGAGAAAACGATGCCTTTACATCTTTTGGTGCTTCATGTTGACAGATGCATCAAAAAAAGGGTAAGTCCCCCCCCTTTATATTTTATTGTTGCATTTTGATATTACTCTTTTGTTGGTGGTGATTTGCGACTGGGACTTGGATGCAAATTGTTCCTCCATTCATTTTCTACCGTTTTATCCGAGGTTGAGATGTGGAGGGGAGAGCTTCAGCAGGGTAGCCCAGACTTCACCCTCTCTGGCCACTTCGTTTAGCTCCACAGGGAGGATCCCCCGGTGTTCCCAGGCCAGTATATGACATAGTCACTCCAGTGAGCCCTGGGGCCTTCTCCTGGTGGGACATGCCCGGAACACCTCACCACAGAGGTATCCTAACCAAATCTGCCTACCTGCCTCACTGAAATTACCACTGTTGCTTCCGTCTTTTAGACCAGGCAATCAACAAAGTTAGTTTCTTTTGTGTGTTTTGGAGAAAGTAACATGGACACATGAATAAATACAATTTATTTAGAAATATTGAAATGAGAATCCTTGCAAAAATAGAAACCACTATAATAAAACTGAAGGTAATGGTAAAAAAAGAAAAATCCCCACACCTGCTAATTAGACAGATACTCAGCGATACCTCCTATTATTCCATTCAGCAGACACTGTTGTTTGGGCTAACATTAAGTTATAGAGCATAGACCTGCTCTTCTGTTACTGTGCCCTCCTCCTCCAGTGGAACTTTCCTCATTAAGTTCTGCTAATCGGACAAGCTTGGTCACTTCAACTCCAGGGCGTAAAAGATGACAAATTATTCCGAAATATGTTCATCTCAATTTGCAGCAGGGCTTACAGCATGTTATATACTGCTATAATGCTCCTACGCCCAGTGCTAAAGCAGAGTTTTAAGTAGTTCTACAGCCTGTTCATTTTCAGTCTTACCTGTATAATACTTGTGAAGAATTTCAAGAGGATCTTGACTGTGGAAAATGTTCGGTTGGCAGCTGCTGATGAGCATTAACCCTGTTACTCGCACCCCGATTGTGCAGCCAGGTGGGACAATGTTTTTGTTCTTGTAGTCACAGAGTGGGGTTGTGTATTTTGGGCTCTTAAAAAATATTGCTTTGTTCACATTTATGAATAAAATATGATGACAGGCACCACACAAATCCCTGGAGCCTAATCTGCCTGCACTCTGTAAAACAAATTCAACAGAGTCGCATTACACCACAATCCCTCGAAATTGACCTGCTTTTATTTAAGCGGTGTTAAAATTTTATCGACTTTGGTCACAAAAATGTAAGATGTGCCGTGGGCAAGGAGTTCACAACCTGGACGTGGGCCATCACAAAAAGTAGGATGTGTCGCTTTTGAAGCATCGGGTCATCAAGCTTTTGTTACCAAAATGTCAGATGCACTGGGGAGTGGCCTCTACTTTTAGTTATCAATTAAGACTCGTAACCATCAAATAATAATGCTTAGAGTTGTGGTTCATCAACAACAAAGTAACAAAAATACTTTTTTCAAAAACCTGCAACAAATCTAGTCTTAAAGCATCAAGCAATTTTGAGTCAGTCAAGAAAGGGTGGTGAGAGAAAGTTGACTAGGATTAACTGTCATCAGGAAAAATCTACACGACACAGTAGCTACCTTATCTGAACTAGGTGAAGTAAATCCCAACTTTACAAGTGGGCATAATGAAAAGTATTGTAGGCTGAGAACTTTAGAGTGTCAGTGTCAAAATCAACGTATCAAGTCAAATTCAAGATTTATGTCGGATCTATTATGGTAAACCAACCTGATAGTTTCGAAGCCAGTCAGGGATATTGGGGGAAAAGCTCATCTTGACAACCAGCTTTTTGGGTGGACATTTCGGAGAGTGTACGTAAAAAAACAAAACAAACAAATACAACCACTGTATTCAACGAAATTCCTGAAGTAACCCTGAAGTGACTCTTTTAATATCCTAAACAGAGACTTCATCATCATTCATCAACATCTCCCTCGCCAAAAGTCAAAATCAGATTTTTTTCTCAGGCCATGTTATACGTGCAAGACTCATCTGCAAAGACAGTAGCTGAACAAAAGGCATCATTAACAGAAGTTAAAATGGAATTAAGTTTTGTTTTAAAGGAACATAATATTACAGGAAAGTCTGGTTAACCTTATCTGACAAATTTGTGTTCAGAAGCTTTTTTTGTTTGTTTGTTTTTTTGATCAATGCAGAACCCGTGTAGGAAAACACCAACATGTCTGGGTTGTTGTCTCTGATTGCCTAGGTTAGGCATGAGGATGCAGAAACACCCTTGAGGCAGCCGATTGAATGTTCTCTGCTGTGAATGAGAATAAGTCTACTCCCACTGTTTGGTCAGACTTTGCTCACTCCTCCTTTTTGGGTAAATCGATCGAAATCACCTTTTGCAGTGAGTAAGGCTTATCCAAGTATGTCTTTCCGCAATTTTCACGGCTGTTGGTGTGGTCAGCAACACTTGGTGTAGTCCTTCCCACCGCGGTGAGTGCCATCACCTCTTTGCGTGCAGAGGCATCCCGGAATACTTTGCTCAACTATTGATGAACAGTTTCTTTATGTAAATCATGTTTAAAAATGGATAATTCACTTAATGTACTTGGACACAACTTGGCCACTTCTCAGTTGTGGCGTGAAGGTGTTATAGTCTCATTATTAAGAGATTCAAGTTTATTACCAATGGAAGCAATCAACACAAAAAACAGGTAAAGCAGTTGGCTTCTACTTCATTCAGCAAAAGGGAGATATTTGAATCACTTTGGGACATGCTCATTTTTCACTGGAATGACATCACCTCATTGCACTCAGAAAGGCATCCCAGAATACTTTGCTCAACTATTGGTAAGCAGTTTCTTCATGTAAATCATATTTAAAAATGGATAATTCACTTACTGTACTTGGACACAACTTGTACACTTCTCAGTTGTGGCGTAAAGGCGTTATAGTCTCATTATTAAGAGATACAAGTTTATTACCAATGGAAGCAATCAACACAAAAAACAGGTAAAGCAGTTGGCTTGTATTTCCCTCAGCAAAAGGGAGATATTTGATCATTGTTTTAGATTTAATCTAATACCATGTAATAACTGGAACAAATATCGCCAACTATTTTCTTACCTCTTCCAGGTCATGCTTCTGCAAGTGTATGTTGGTGTAGAGCTTTGGGGTGTAAAAGCGGGTGGATGGGTTCAACAAGTAAGAGTGGGTGGAGGCAGATGCTGGTGCTTCTGTGCATGCAGGTGTATTGAGAAAAGTAGTTCATATACAAACAAACATACACAAATAGATAGAACATTTAATTAAGTAATTGCAAATAGTGAATATTTAGCCAGAGGATTGATACTCAAAACTGGGCATCCTGCATAGAAATATCAATATTTTGGAATTGATGGCCAAATCCTAGTAAATAGCAAGTCACTGTGGGCTGGGTCAAATAAAAAGAGAAAGTCGTATCAGTTACTTGTAATATGTAGTACATATTTTATGAAATGTAAACATTACCAGTACATATTTTAGCATTTTTAGGGAGGAGAGAGGAAAAGAGAATTTCTCGGGTAACTAGATTCCCTTGCAGTCTAAGAACAATCACCACTGAAAGTACAGTAATGTAAATGACAAATAGCCCTTAACATGACAAATGTGAGCTCGTACTTAAGAAAATCTGCAGATTGGGCCCAATTAGCCATTTTTCCTTCTAGGTGTTATAAGACTCATTAGTGTTGTAGGGCGTCATCTGTGCAAGGACACAGGTGTCTTATTGATCTTTTTCACTTCCTTTCATGCTGGTCAAGTTTATTATGGCAGCTAGTAGCAAAACATTTCTCTGAAGTTCTAAATAAAGATGGCCAATGTTTGAAGAAGCCTGACTTGGATCTCACGGAGATATGCCTCATTGCTCATGTTTTTACTACTTGACCATATTTTCTCTACCTCCTATTTATTTACTTTCCCATTTTATTAAAATGTGGGAGGAAGCAGAAGTACCCACACCCAAGAGAAGCACAGGGAGAATATGTAAATTCCACATGGGAGGACCATAGCAGATAGTTAACCACAAAGCTCAAAGCTGAAAGGCTGGGGCTAAACAGTTCGCCACTTACACTACAGGTCCATTTGATGATTTAAGTAATCACTGCAAAATATTATGACACATCTTGTTAATTACCATGGTGGTCGGGAAACTGAATACAACAAATGTAATTTCAACGTGATGAGCAGAAGTGCCACCTGACTGGGCTGATTGGACAAAAATAGAACTTGCTCAGAAAAGAACCACAATAAGTGATTCCATCATGTACCAATCAAAGCCCTCGAATTACTTCAAAACCATTAAAGTTGTTTGTTTTCTTGAGAGAAAAAACAAATTCAAACCCTCCGTGCTTGCCACTTTATTTCAACTCATTGAAGGTTTAGTCAAGCATTATGGGAAAGGAAGTAATTACATGCACCCATAATTACGACCTTGTAAAATATTCATTGAATTCATTCTAGAACGGCTGCTGTACACAAGGATGTGATTCCCCCTCTAAACAATGTTTTAAGGTTGCCTTTTTTCTTTTGCTTGACAATAGCTATGCAGACATCTTGTGGAATTTTATGTGTAGCTTTTTTAATTCATGTCAAGAGCTTCATGTTTATCATTATATACAGTAAATGTATTGATTGAATCTGTGCATTTTTAAACACTCTTCAATTTATAAATAACATAAATACTAAATGTAACTTCCAAATTTAGAAACACTACATTCCAGTTTGACTTTTATCTTGTCCCTTCAGGGGTTGCAACAACAGGTAACTAACTAATGAATACAGTTGCTCAATACCAGTTTTTTTTTTTCCAGACCGATACCTGTAGGAATACTCCACTCTCAAGTAGTCACCAACAATGTTCCCTCTAATTTTCAATGCGCCTGAGCATTCACACAAACTCCCTGAGCAGGCTTTGGACCAAGGTGAGCAACTTCTGACATGCACACAGTGAGTCACCGTGCACATATCTGATGCTGCTCCTAAAGTGACCGATATCACATAATTCACATTTTTTTCATTAATGAGCAAGCATGGAAGGGGTGCTCTGAGTAATGTGTTGTCCAGGACCAATACGGAGAACGATGCAGCTGTGATTGACACGTTTGCAGGAGCCAATTCACAGCCTTTGGGATTAACAGAGTTACTTGAAATTTCAATTTTTGTAAATGCCAAAAGCAAGAAAGTTATTTATTTGTTTGTGGGTTGTTTTGGCTTACTGCCCAATGGACATTTATGTTACTGCCCCTTTAAGGCAGGGGCAAAGGTGCATAATACTGGCCCTTTAAGAGCCTCGGGCCAGCATCAGAGGGGCAGTTGAAATTTATCGCAGATTAGAGAACACGGTTTCTTTACCGTAAAGTTTGCCTTTTATTTAAAGTATTTTTGTTTGAAGAGCTTTGAAACTACTATTGACATGCAATTATCATTTTATTGAATCAAAGATAGACCTGTGGATTCTTTTTAAAATTGTATTTATTGTATTTGAACCTGGGCAAGCATACAAGTAAACCAGGCCAGAAGTCTCAACCCGCACAATGTTGCTTAACAAATAACAATGATTTTTGTTTGTTTTCAACACCTTTGTCATTATTATTATTTTTATATCTTGAGTAATAAGTGTTTTAGACATGATTGTGTGATGTTTATAGCACTTGTCCCCCATGGCAAAAAGAAAAAAAAATCTCACCCACTTTCACCGCTTGTTCTTCTACTTGCATATACTATACTCCAACAATCATTCCATCTTAAAAGAAGCGCATTTCTTTTTTACTTTCGCTGGATGAGGGGATGTGTCGTTGCTCGTTCGTTTTGCAAAGAAAAGAGGTTAGCATGTGTATCTCTTAACTCAGCACTTTTTGCGAGCTAACCTTTACTTGCTGTATATTCGGGGAACGTTTCTGTCCATGCGTTTGATTGGATGAATAGTGCAAGCGAAACTTATCGTATCATTGGCTGGACACTTGTCACTCACTGTCACAATGCAAAATGGTACAGAAAACAATATTATTGGTCTAATTAATCAGATAAGATGAGGTCTAACTTTAGACATTATTTAATATATTTATATTGCATTTTGTTTCGCGCAATTTAGAGGGAACGCTGGTCACCAATACTGATATCATGTACCCATATTTTGGGATTAAAGCAAAACAAAACAAAACAAACACACAAAAAACAATTGACATATTTTTTTTCATGCCTACAATGTTTGTGATCAACTAACCTAGTTTGCAGTGAAGTGAGGTGCACACAGGTATACCTTGCCTGAAGGGGAAATACTCACAAAATATGAGGATATAATAAATGCATTAAAACATTTAAAGCACATATTGTTTTAATGAAGTCAAATCTTCATCACGCTGTATAAGCAAAGATGTGACGATTATCTTTAAACATCTTCCAACACTGGTTCTAGTTACAGGTTAAAAAAAAAAATGTAGTTAATAATGTAAGAACAGTTCCATTCATTAATGAATGTAGCTTGATCAACATTAATGTAACTGGATTCATGTTATTATTACTTTTGGGCTTTACAACTCCAAATATGCCGGAAAAAAAAGACAAATATTGATACGTGATTGATACGTGATCAATGCGCCAAGTCGCCCATCCTTCTCCCCCGCTTTGAACCTTGACTGCTTTGGCCCCTCCCACAGGTGGTAATCTAATGTGACAGGGTACCTACGTTGCCTCCCACCCGTCCAATCTCCGATTTGCTCTTCTTCAGCCACTGTGTGTTAAAAAAAAGTGTGTGTTAAAAAAAAGTGAGTAGACTTGATTTTCTACTAAATGTCCATGGGTTTGCTGTCCACTACGCTTTTAGTGCAGATCAGGCAAGCAACACGGTTACCTTGGTTGAGCAACATGTTTTTTGTGTGTTTTTTTTTAATTTTTTTTAAGATAACTCCATTTAACAATTTCCAACATTGATCAACATAGCACCACCTTCCTGTAATGAGCATCCAATCACGTCACGTTCAAGACACGTCACGTGAGGCTTCTAGATGGTCACCTTATAACTCAATTGGCTATTGCAATTGTCTATTAACTATATGGACCCGTTCACATATGCCTTTAAACACTGCACATATGTCTTTGCACACTGCACAGAAGCCCGCAACTCTCAATTGGAATGCCTTCAAATGAGTCTGATTGCAGGCAGATTCATACAGCCTGGTGACACAAGTTAACTGAATTCTAATGGGCCACATAACTTTTCCCTTCTCTGATGGGGGGCCGGTGTCAGTTTGTAACAGAAAAAGTGTGACGATCGTTGGGGAGCTTAACAATTTTACTGTTTTCCAGAAAGCCACACATAACCAAATAACCCTTTCCAGGTTCTTTACAGAAAAAAAGTAAGGAAACAAATAACACTATTAATGAAATAAATAATAACTAAATAACCTTCTCTGAGTTCTTCACAGAAAAAAACAGGAAATAAATAATAACTAAATAACTCTCTCTGGGTTCTTCATAGAAAAAAAAGCCATGGAACATTAACTTTCTGTTGTGCCATGCACATCTTAACAGATAAAAGTTCAGCTCAGTTGTCAGAGCACCGCTGTTTGCAGCTCTCTCATCAACTTGCCTGTGAAAACCACAAAGGAAGCAGGTTGAGAAACTGAACTAAGTGCACCTACACAGCACAATACATTTCACTACCAGTATGGTTTTAAAGATGGATTTTATCCCAATAGATTTTATTATGATTATATTTGTTTATGCTCAGAATGACTCAAGTCAGAAAAGGGGGCATATACATTACTGCCGATTTCTTCAACAAGTCTGGTGATTGTACTCGCCGACAGACTTACGGCATTAAATACATCTTTCTTCTCGGGACACACCTCCTCCGCGACAGCATCCATACATTTCTTAACAAACTCTCCGTCAGTGAAAGGCTTACCGCTGCTTGCTATCAGTTTAGCAACCCGAAAGCTGGCCCGAACGAATGCCTGGTTCAGCTGAGCTTGGCGTACAAATGTATTCTGCTGAGATAGTAGTCCACTTTTTAGCTTCGAGAGTTTGTCTGCTCGTATTTGGCCTTGCAAGCTACCGTACTTGTCTTTGTGACGGGATTCATAGTGTCGGCGAAGATTGTATTCTTTGAATACAATCTCATCTCTTGACAGATGAGACAAACAGCCTTTTCTTTGCATTGAACAAAAAAATAATCGTTTGTCCACTGCAGGTTAAATACCCTGCATTCTGAATCAATTTTTCTCTTATTTAACCTTTTCGCCATTATTCTGTTCTCTCTTTGACGGGGCCGGGCCTAGGATTTTTTTTCTGGAGGTCAAAAAGGAAAAAAAATCCGATAACGTCTCTGGTATTGTTCAGAGGGCCGGGCCAAATGTGCTGACGGGCCGTAGTTTGGTGACCACTGGGCTAAAACCTCTAACCTAAAAACACCACTGGAGGGAGTGTTACCAAATAGGTATGACACGGAAAGAACAGAAGATCTATATATATATATATATATATATATATATATATATATATATATATATATATATATATATATATATATATATATCTTCTGTTAATATATATATATGCATACATGAATTTAAAACGAAATTGACTTTCATTATAGTTATTATAATTATTACTCAGATTATTTTTTGGCCAACAAAGGCCTTACTGGCCCTGACACCCCAACACTGCTGTATTTTGAACCTTTAACTACATGACATTTTTTTTTTGTATTTAAATCCCTTTTTTTTACGTAGCTTCACAGCATAGTGATGCATTGTTTATGCTTTAGGCAAAAACAGCTCTTGCATTTCACAATGTCAATGTTAATATTCAAATGCAAGTTCAGTCGACTAGGTTTGAGACAGATATTTCAAAAATATAGGGTTTTGGTGGGGCTAATGTTAGCAGCTCTACATAATCGTTATTGTGTTTAACATAGTGTTTCAAATTATTTTTTGTAGGCTTGATCTTGATACACATTGACCAAAACTCTTTATAGACTATTATTAATAGCAATTGTACAGTGAAAATTAACAGTAGCTTACCTTGTCATTATTGGCACACTGGTATATAAGCCGCAGCAGCAAAATATGAGCAAAAATATATTTTTTTTACTTATTTTTATACTTTTTTTTTTTAACCCCAGACTGAAAATGCCTGTGTGATGCCCACTAAAGCGTCATCACATTAGTGTGATTGTTTTACTTGCATTCAGTATTTTGAAAGTGTATCTATTTTTTTTGTTCTTCTTTTGAGACCCAGTCTCAGTAAATTTCTCGTGTTCTCTCTAAGAGCAGTATATGTTTTGTGCACTAGGGAGCAGTAATGTTTACCTGTCTCTATTCCTGATGGTGTGAGAGGCTCTATACGCATGCGCAGCCGGTCTCCTTTAATTCCCGGAGATTCGGCGAAAACAACAGTGTGCATTTCACTGTCTCCATTTCTCTAACAGTTGTAACCTGTTTATACAGGTGGGTAGTCTGTCACACAGCACTCAGGGAAATCACTTGACCCTTATGTCACATTTGGGAACGTTTGTGTCTATTTTGGTGTCGAGTTCATATGTCAATTTAGCTTGTAGAAAGGAAAAAGTTGGGGTAGCTGTGTTTACTGTGGGCTCGGTAACATGGCGTCTTCCATATGCTGCCGCTGTTCCGTCACGTGTTTGCGACTTTGGGCAATGTTTCGGGTACTGGCTACCCCCATCTAAGTATTTCATATACAAAAAAATAAATGGTTTAACACCATGGTGCATTTAATGCATTATATGAGTCCTTGTGATGCTTTTAGCATCTTTATATAAAACAAAGAACGGACTTTTGGAATAGTGTTACAGATAAGTGATGATGACAGAATGGTTTTTGTATTTGAAAGTTTATTGAATAATTGTGAATTTTTTATAACCAATGTGAATAAAGAATTCCCGGAGATTCGGCAAAAACAACAGTGTGCATTTCGCTGTCTCCATTTCTCTAACTTTTGTAACCTGTTTACAGGGAAATATACATATATCTGTTGGTCCAGGGGCATCCTGGTACCTGCAACACCTACATGTATAGTCCCTACATATTTATAGAAAATGGATGCATGGATGGATCTCTTTTAGTTAAATAGCAGTTCAAAATCTTTTTTGTCTCCATTTGTTTGATAGTTTGTTCCAGTGAACATACTAACACATGCTACATAATTCATATACAATCATGAATACATAAATAGCTTGTTTGGGTGGACGTATTTCTCGGTTATGAACTTAAACAAGAGCCGTGTGAGGACACTGCTATCGGACTCTCACTTACAAGACTTCTCGCGCATCCATACTACTTTGTCCTGCACTCCAGATCTCAGTTTCACCCATTACACAAATACGAACAAGTCATTTTTCATTTACAATAAGTCTGAAAATGTTTCTTTTTAAATTTTCACTCCAGAATAATAACCAATTAAAAATCCAATCAACATTTATAGTTACTAATGTCATATTTTAAATAAGCCCTGCACTTTTTGGTATAACTATTAGTTGTTCATTTCTCTGTTTTTGTGTTTAAAAATTCTATAAATATTAGACTGTCATGGTGAGCTACTTTTTTTTTTCAAATGTAATTTGCACCCAAGAGCACAATTTCCTCTGTTCAACTGTTACAAAAAACTAAAAAAAAGTGAAGTGAATATTTAATTTTAAAATTTAATGTCACTTCAATTTTGATGTACATGTTTAAAATTAACCAAAACACATGCTTAAGATAGCTGAAAATAAAAAAGCAAATGTGAAACACAGAATGGCTCCCTGAAATGTATTTAAATTAATTGCTATTATATGTAAAGAAAGCCCGCCAAAGGTTGAACCCCCTACATTTTTAACACACCAAATCTGGGCCCCTTTGCAAAAAGTTTGGACACCCTTGCCATAGGGCCTACGGCGTAGGAAAAAACTGTTAGTGCATTTCAGTATTAATACTGTATTCAAATCTAAGATCAATCGGCTAGGTTAGGGACCAAATTGTTGGTTTCGATGGGGCTAACGTTAGCAGCTAGCCTATATCATTGTTATTGTAAATCATCTTGATACACGTTGAACAGAGCTATTTATAGACGATAACTAATAGCAGTGCAATCCTCCGCATGTTTTCTTTTCGATAAGTCCCATTTGGTGAAGTGGACAGCTGTTTAGGTGTCACATTCAAAGTGCACCCAACTATTATATTCTTATCTTTCTATCAACAGCAAAAAGTAATGCCTTAGAATAATTACCTTACTTTTGTACTGCGTTACTTCCAACACTGCTCCTAAACTTTTGAGGTCGAAGTGGAATCCCTGAGCGAAAGAGCACTCATTTTACCTGCTTTGTTTTCTTTTTTGCTAACATTAGCGGCACTGCTCTAAATGGTTTGTCAATTTATTCGTCCTATGTGGCGAACTGGACCACTCTTTAGTTGTTGCACACAAAGTGCACTAAACTATGATATTCTTCTTGTTTTTAATTTCTGACAAACTGACAGTAATGGCTTTGAGTCCATTTTGTGTTATATATCATATTGTCCATATTCAACTTGTCGTCTGCTACTGCCGCATTCATCTCTATTGTAGAAGATACTAACAACAGCAAGTAAGCACTTTGCCCCGGACTTGTATCCTCCAATCTCACATTGATTTTGGCGAATTAAAGGGGGAAAAACATCACTTTCAGGCTAAAAATGCATTGCAATGCATTATGTTACTCTCATTTGTACTGAGTAAAATATTACTTTGTGTGTGTGTGTGTGTGTGTGTCTAAAATATTACACTACCACATTACAGCAAAAACTAATGCATGACAGCAATTTCATTACTTTTGTTATGCATCACTCCCAACACTGGTCATGTGTGAGTTTGACTGGTCGCTAGTCATACAAAGGGCTACACTTTACAGCATGCCTTAAACTACATTGTTGAACTGGCATGACCGATGCTTTCATATTACAACTTGTGCACTTGCTATGGCTATGATGACATAGGGGCATCAGTACAATCATTCTGAACCAGTAAGGTAAAAAATGAATCTGAAATGATCTACTTCTATGGCATGCATGCAGATCTTAAAGGTTTAGATTCTTTATAGAATTTGTGACACAAAACTAAAAAATCACCTGTATTTTTTCCCCCACCCTCTTGGCGATATGACATTTACCGACATAGGTTGAGAAGCAAATATTATTTTCGCTCAGGATAAAATGCCAATATATAGAGTGTTATTTTCTAAGATACACATTCAAGATTTAGTCTGGTCAGTCTATAACAATGCAAGTATGGCATGTACTGTTGCCTCTTTTTTGGTAAACCCTCACAGACGCTGACCATGTGGAAAGCCTAAAAACAGTCACATTTAATCATGGAAATGTGACATTAGATGAGTGGAAAAGGTGGCATTTGAAACTTACGCTACCTGAATAGGAAATAGGGTAATTAGGAAAAGCTGTGGGGGGACTGATATCCTCTCATCATGTAATGTCAAAAAATCCAATCATTATTAGTAATGTGATGACTTTCTGTCAGAGATATCCGTTCTCAGCACTGCTTGATTGGTGTTGTACAGGGGTCAAAAGGTGTGTTTAATGGTTAGTGAGTTCACTTGATTGGAAATTTTTTTTTAACATTCAATTAAAATCATAAAAATGTTGAATATTTCAGAGGAATGATTTATATTACCGACTGTTATGCTAGTAACAACACCTGGGAGGCAATCAATAATTAGGATTGCTTTAAATGTCTAAAGTGTATGAAGAATATGATTAACGTATTTGGAAATAAGAAATCCATAATGTTTGCCTGATGTCAGCATTTTACACGCTGTAGGGGTTTAAACAACAGCACGCTGAGATGTTGGGGGGAAAAAAATCCTATTCCCTGGATGCAAAAAAGATGGAGCAAAGGGAGTTTTGGAAATGTTGAGCCCTTGCAAAGTGATGACTACGGTGGATCACTGACAACATCAAAGCTTCCATAGATCCAGGTCACTTGCCAGCCAGCCTGCTGTGTGTATTAATGAGTTGTGGTTCAGTATGAACCTGCCTTGATTCATTTCCAGTCACTCCTCTCCAGTATTTAAAAGTGCATCTTTATTTAAATATAATAATGCAAATCATCCATTAAGAATATGTATATGACCATTTCTGTATTGGGGTGGGGAGGGGGGGGGGGCATATTATTGGGGCGGATTTATAACAGCATAACTCAAAACCAATTGGACGGGTCTGAAGATGACTGTGATTTTAGTAGACATTTGATAAATATGACTAAAGGTTCCTCAAAACATGTTGCTTTATTTTGTTCATCAGCCTTTCTCTTGATGCACACACTAACAGTCAACCGGATATCTCTCTCTAACTCCCATCATAACTTGCGGGATCGAATGTACACTTCGCAAAGCCTAAGAATATCCATACATTGCATCTCCCCCTTTTAAGATAAAATACTTCCAATCTGTATAGCATAACAGGTCACCAGGCATTTCCTATACAACATGTCAGGTTTAGAACAAGAAAAATTATACAACTAACTGTACTTTCCTCTCAGAAAATATATCTATATTTTTCTCAGAATATCTAACCAATAAAATGTCCTTACAAGTCCAGTATGGAAGCTGGTTTACTCAGTCTACCAGAACAGGTGATAGTGACTTTCCCATGAGTTAGTGAAGTGGATGAACCAGCAGGTGTCTCCTCCTGGCTGGGATTCACACTCACACTTGCCTCAATGTCATCAGTACCTTCTGCTGTGAACCGTTGTTGGAGTTTGTCATCACCTACTGGTATTGTAGGTGCACTCATTAGATGTCTGTTTCATCTATACTGTCTTCCGTGAGTAGACTCCACCAAGTGGGATCTCGGAGTAGAGCTGGCTCCT
Organism: Hippichthys cyanospilos; assembly: GCF_059441005.1. Classification (NCBI taxonomy): domain Eukaryota; kingdom Metazoa; phylum Chordata; class Actinopteri; order Syngnathiformes; family Syngnathidae; genus Hippichthys; species Hippichthys cyanospilos. The sequence continues at coordinate 21,503,931 of NC_142379.1, read as the reverse complement.
CCAACTGTATCTGGTGTTGTCCATTGTCTCTCATTGTCAAATTTCATGAGAACCTCGTCTCCTGGATTCAGCTGTGTACGATTTCTCACCCCATTCCTGCGATTGTAGAAGTAAGCTTATTTTTGCTTTGCAGCTGCGTCCCTTTGTCGTACTTTGCACTTGTCCGGCCATCTTGGATCTAAGTTCTTGGACAAGTTGGGAAGAGTTGTCCTCTACTTTCGCCCACCAACAGCTCCGCAGGACTTACTCCCGTGGACGATGATGACGTAGCTCGATATGTCCATCAAAGCTAGAAGAGGATTTTCCCTTTTAAGAATAGCTTTTGCTACTCGTACAGCCATTTCAGCATGTCCATTACTTTGAGCATAATGTGGACAAGATGTCAGATGTATAAAGTAATACTCTTTACTGAAGTGACTGAACTCAGAAACTAACTGAGGTCCAGGATCGCTCACTAACACCTGAGTAATGCCATAACGTGCAAATGTAGCTTTTAGTTTTCCAATTACTTGAGTGCTTGTGATCATCGTCAGATGTAGAATTTCAATGAACCTTGAAGGGTAGAATGATACTACCAGATATGAATTTTTCTTCTGATCGCACAAATCTATGCCTACATTTTGCCATGGCCTGGATGGAGCTGACTTGGCATTATAGGCTCTTTTCATTGTGTATTTCTGTTCTCTCTACAAAAGTTACACTGGGTCATTTTAGTTATGATGTCCTGTGAGATTCTCGGCCACCATACTGACTGGTTTGCTCTCTCTATACATTTCATCAACACCTGGTGTCCATCATGAATCTTGCTGGGGATTTCATTTCTCATTGACCTGGGAATAACAATGCAATTTCCCCTGGTGACAAATCCTTCATCCAGGTGTTGACATTAATGTCGTCTTTAATCTTTGGAAGGCAAACTGCCGCGCCGGTCCCCACAGCCCTTCAACTGCCCCTTATAGCAGCACATACAGTGGTTGACCTGCGGTGGATATGTCTGGGATGAACTTGACCATGTCTCTGTAGGTGTGGTGATTACAAAGGGTCAGTTAACCAGGCACTCGAAACAGACAGTTACCGTTTGCCAAGTTTAGCGGAGCTTTTAGCACCCCTTAGCGGTGGTAAGATCTTCTCTAAGATTTACTTAGCAGCAGTTTATCAGCAACCTTTGCTGGATGATGACTCAAAGAAATACACAACCATCAACACGCACAGAGGGCTGTTCTATAATAGACTTCCGTTTAGTATCAGCTTAGCACCTTCCATTTTCCAGAGGGTAATAGAAAACCTCATGAAAGACTTACCAGTTGTAGTTTTCCTGGATGACCCTCTGATCATGGGGCGCTCAAAGGAAGATCACCTCCTCAACCTTGAGTCCTTTGACTTGAAGGAAATTGGACTGCAAGTCAAACCCTCAAAGTGTGAGTTTGATAAAACTAAGCATGAGTACTTGGGCCACATACTGGATGAGAGTGGCATTCATCCTGTATCCGGCATTCATCCAAAATATAATAAAAGTATACTCATTGATTTTATTTTTGTAATTTAGACAAAAGTGAATTAAATATACAGTAATTGACAAATAATTTAAATTTGGTTCCACCAACATAATATTATTCCAAATTTCACAGTTTCAGTGTTTTCATCTATCAGTTACAAGATTTTATTTTGTAGTCATTTATTTAGCCCAATCAGGCATTTTACTTTTGTACCGTGCATGCACAAAATCTAAATTTAAAAAAAAGATTTTTGGTCCAAATGAAACTATTACATTCAGCTGCAAAATAAAATTTAAAAAGTAGAACTATATATTCAATCATAAATATAAATCCGAGAATCCGTTGATTGGATGAAAACAAATATTTTTTAGACAATTAGATTAGCCTTCCTCACACCATAACATACAACTAGTAATGTAGTTAATCATATAAAATGATGCCTGACAAAAGTTATGAACATATGTTATGAAGGATGCAAAGTTTAATAAAGTTCAACGTTGCTTTAAGTCATCATTCAGACCAGGACTGTATTTCTTCAAAACAAGAGATGATTAAACTCGAGAAAAGGACTAGCCTGGGACTATTTTAATCAATACAATAAGAACGCTATTACTATAAATCGCGGATTAAATTGTGTATAATCTATGACGAGACTAATTCCTTGTATGGTAAACTGGGTTGTATTTTTTCTGGTCCTTGGTTTTCAGCAGCACAACGGTTCACAAGGGAGGCATGTTTATTTGTAAAATTTAAACTTGAATGCTGACAGAATATAAACACAACATTTTCAAATTCAGTTTTAGAATACAACATTATTATTATTCACACCAACACTCACGATACTTGTCGACTTTGCCTGACACAAACAAGTCAGGTTGAAGAGCGGAAGAACCTTTTGGATTGTGTTTTGGCAGGCCTATTTGTTAATGTGTACGAACATTTGTACTGCTTTAATGTTCTGAACGCCAGTCAGCGGCACTCAAAGTTGCATATCAAATACCTCCATTCCGCTCATGCAAGCCTGTTTCCTTCCTGTTCCTTGTCTGTTAAAGGGAACAAACAGTGAACTGCGAGTATGTGAAGTTCTGGGTCTGTGAGGTAATGGCTGACAGGCTTCATGAAACGCATCCAGCAAGAGAGTCTGGAAGTGCAGACACTCAACGACAAACTTTCTGCATTGTTAAAAATAATCATCCTCAGTTCGTCATGCACACTGAAGACAAATGTCACTGTGAAGTTTTTTTAAATGAAATTCAGCAAATTTTGCAATTTTACAACCAATGATTTTAGTTAGTGGCTTCAAGTTAATTGAGAATCATTTGTAATTTATTACTTCCCTTGAGGAAGATTTTTGTACGTGTGACTTTTTTCTCCACTTTCACACTTAGGATAATCTCACACTGCAGATTAGTTCCGATTTTTGTGCTTATAATTGACATGACATGAATCGTCTTTTTTTCATGCAATGTGCATAGTACAATTCAGTTTTTTTTTTCTTCTTTTTTTGTTTTTTCAAATTTGACTTGGGCCTTTGTCCTTCGTGGATATATATTAGCTATTCATGCGTCTGCAGTCTGTGAATCTGCAGGTTTTTTTGCATCAGTGTTGACTTTATATTTGACCAATTTAATCCCACTTCAAATATGAAACCTAAAGTTGACGTTTGGGGTGATAGTTGTATCCACATGGGAGTTTTTTTTCTTCTTTCAGTTTTAGACTAAGGTGTAACCTGCATAAATGCTGTAAAGAGTAACACGTTGAAACTTTATTCATATTGCTTTTTTCTGTTGTTAATGTTAAAAAGGATACAAGTTTAGTTATACGTATACCATTTTTATAGGCAAGGAGGCTAGGAGGGGGGGCACAGCCAGAAAATAAGATTGAGGAGCGGTGTTACATACCACCAAAATATGTCTAGTATTGTACACATACACACATATACAGTGGGTCCCCGTTTTACGAGATTAATCCGTTCCGCATTTAGGCTCGTAAGGCGGATTCACCATATGGCGGGCAATACAAACCTATGTTAAATAGCTAATGTGTTTGGAACCCTAGGTAAAAAGATCAAAATTGTACATACTGTACATATTAAAACTTGGTACCAAAAATAGTATAGTATATGCTACATACATATAACATACATGTATACAATCAGAAAACAAAATAAATAAAAAATATAGAAAGGATTCATTTACCTTTTGTGTGGCGCTTGTTATCCCAATATTTCTTAGTAAGGGTAGCCTATGATAGACTACTGTAGCTTCATATTTCTTGATTATCTGCAACACCGTTTCCGGATAAATTACGGTATTTTCCGCATTATAAGGCACACCCAAAAGCCTTATTTTTTTTTAAAAAAGCTGATGGTGCGCCTGATAATCAGGTGCGCCTTGTATATGGATCAATATTGAGATTGGGATTTGTAGATGGGGAATGGACTGATCAAGTAAGCTTTACCTGTTTCTTTTGTGTGTTTATAGTTGAACAAGTTGGTCATATTGACATTTAGTTATTATGCTAATGAGAGTTTAGAGTTATTATTTGAGTTATTATTGTTATTACTTTGAGTATTACAATATTGTGATTGAAAAAGTTTTAATGTCATTAACAGAGGGTGCACCTTAAAATCCGGTGCGCCTTATATATGGAAACAGCTTTAAAATATGACATTAATTGATATATTTCTCTTTACTAATCCAGTGTGCCTTATAGTGCGGAAAATACGGTATCTTCTTACTTCTCTCTTTACTTGACTTTTGCGCGCAACAACTTGTTCGTTGGCGTTTTTCGACTGCTTAATAATATCTAATTTCACCATGGTGATGGCCAATTGTTTAATTTGTGCGTTTGTAACCACAAAACATCGCAAGTCGAGACCATTGTAACCCAAAGGCCCCTTGTATAAAGAATTAGGAGGTGTTTTTGTCTTTATTTCTTGAAACCCTAACAATGGATGGTATATAAGAAAAAACCCTCTGTGTGTTGTGTTGTGTTTGGGTTGGTATAGCAATATTCTCTTCTTTTTTGTTCTGTTCTTTTGTTGGTTTGTTGTTTGTCTTTTTAAGTTCTAGGGTTATTGTGGGATTTTGTTCATGTTCTTAGTTGATGTTTCTTTTCCCTTCATGTCAGTGATTGTTAGTTTGATTGCATCCATCTGTCCTTGTTAACTTGCTTTTCATGTGTGTGCCAATCAGCTGCCAGTCACTGCACCTACTGTGTCATGCCCAAGTGTTCCTTGTTGTCTTGTCAATTCTGAGTGTATTTATTTCCTGCGTTTTTTTGGTCCTTCTTGATGTTGTTGCTTTCAGTTTCTTGTTATCTACATGTGTTATATTATTGTGTTTCCTTGAGTCTAGCGTCAAGACCTTTTGTAGTAAGTTTATTTCTGTGTTTTTGTTTGTTTTTTGTCATTTTCATATTGAATTATTATTTTTTAGCGCAATTCGCTTTCCCGCGTTTGGGTCCAGATCCCCACACCCTCTCCTACTATTCTGCATCATGACACAGTGAAGTATTGTCACTCTGGGTACCCTACTCAAAAATGTCTGGCTACACCCCTGCACAAATGGTATTGTGTAATAAACTCACCTTTTGGCAGTCATACAAAATCATAAATGTTTAGAAATACAGAAAAAATATGTAAAAGCAACTATTCAAGAGAGAAGCGAAATCATACTTTATGGAGTCCACTAAGGACTGCCACTCAAAAGCAGATGAGAAAAAAAACAAAACAGTATGACACCAAACAGCACAAAGACTCTACCAAATACCAATAAAGTAATACTTGACTTAATTTATTTAATTTATTAATGTGGCTAAAAACAGCAATAGCAAACAATTTTCAGAGCACCATGGTCAATAGGTGAATCTGTGAATTAGTATATGTTGATCTGCAAACACACAAGAATAAATGAATGTAGTTACTGCACACAGCTAAGTAAAATTAAGAACAATACTGAATATCAGAATGTCAGATTTTGTCTCAACATTGTCGAAAAGGTGGTTCCATTACTAGAAGATGAATGAATGAATGCTTCATTTCGAACAAAATGAAAACAGTTGAAACAACATTGACTTAACATGTTCGAAAAGGAGTAGGAGGAAGCATAAGCTTATTTAATCCTACCCCTTCTCCACTTGACAGTTAATATGTATCTTTTCTGTGTATCCTGTTTTTTTCTTCTTTATTTTTTAATCACATACTCATAACATAAATGTGCCCCAAGTAAGGAACAAATAAAATAAATAAACAAGTAGATAGACAATATATGAGAACACTAATGGTTGTCACACACTTCTTCGTCCCTATACCTTGTGAATACTATGTGTTTGTACCGCTGGTTGAACTTGCTCATGGTTGGACATTGCTTCAGCTCCCCCGTCAGTCTGTTCACTCCACATATTGAAATACAGAATGTTTTTAATGTTGTACAAGCACAGAGCTGTTTAAAATTCAGTTCCCCCCTCAGATTATAGCCCCCTTCTTTTTGAAAAAACAGATTGTTAATATTTCCAGGAAGTCGATTGTTTGTTGTTTTTTACATGATTTGAGCTGTTTGGAAATGAACAAGATCAGTGAGTTTCAATGTTTTTGATTTTAAGAATATGATTTGTATGTTCTCAGTAACCAGTGTTATGAATTATACTTAGGGCTCTTTTTTGCAGTATAGACAGTGGTTGTAATGTACAGTTGTATGTATTGCCCCAGATCTCTGCACAGTAGCTTAAATATGGTATTATTAGAGAACTGTAGAGAATGTGGAGTGATTTGTGGTCCAGAAAGTGTTTTGCCTTACTCAGTACTGAGATGCTCCGTGAAAATGTGTTTTGCATGTTTTATATGAGATTTCCATGGTAGTTTATGGTCCATAATGACACCAAGACATTTATTTTCGTGAACCCACATAATGGCAACTCTATCTACCTGTATTAGTGCTTGAATGCCCCTCTTAGCATTCCCAAATAACATAAATTTAGTTTTGTTTAGATTTAATAATTTGTTTCTGTCAAACCACTTCTTAAATTTGCACATTTCTGTAGTGATCATTCACTCACATTCATTCACAAATTGTCTCCTGTCCCTTAAGTAACTCTTCACCCAGTGCAAATCAATCCCCCTGATCCCATACCGTTTGTTTATTGATTAATATATGATAGATTGTGTCGAAACGTTTCTTGTGGTCGATGAATATTCCAATTACATGCTGTTTATGTTCTATAGTGTTAGTGATTTCCTGAATTAATTCCATTAATGCCAGTGAAGTGCAACTGTTTGATCTGATTCCATATTGACTGTCAGAGAGTAATTTATGTTTATCTATGAATTTGTCTAATCTATTATTGAATATTTTTTCTAGAATTTTGAGAATTGTGGTAGTAAAGAAACAGGCCTATAATTTCTGAAGTGGTGTCCATCCTGAGTTTTATACAGTGGCGCAACCTTAGCTATTTTCACTTTGATTTGAAATTTACCGGTTACAGATGAAAGTTAATGGTTTTGAAATCGCCTCAATGACCCTTTTCACAATTGTCATATTGATATTATGAAAATCAGTAGAAGTTTTTCATTTACATTTATTTACAATATCAATTATTTCTTTTTCCTGCACCGCTGTAAGGAACATTGAGCTAGGGTTTCTATCTGTAACAGAGGTTTCAAACTCCAGTCCTTGAGGGCCACAATTCTGCATGTTTTTGATGCTTCTGTCATTAACTCACCTGAATAAAATTATTAGCTCATTAGCAAGCTCTGCAGGAGCTTGAAAATGATCCTAATCACCCTAAACAAATCATTTTCCTTAGGGTCATCCATGCTAACTATTGATAGAATCAATCACAAAGTCGATATCTGTATTGTACTAAAGAGTTAGTATTGATACTTTGACTTTTTTTTTTTTTTTTGGTTTCTCATAGGTCCCGCACACACTTGCCTTCCCGCGATGAATTAGCTACAATCATTTGTATTTTCATTTCTGTTTAACACTGTTTTGGAGCACAGTTTGAATTTTACATATTTTTAATTCTTTTTTCTGGTTTAGCTGCGTGTATTCCTGCTTTAATTCTAATCTGCATGTCTACCTTCCCATATTTCTACACATACTGTTTTTTTTTTTTTTCTTTATTATCCATGTTAATTGTAGAACTGTAATATTATGCCATGGTTCAGAACTCAACAACAGACTTTAATTTAAAAAAATGTTATAATTAGGACAAAGGATTTTAAAAACCATGGTACAGTGGAACCTTTACATACGAATTTAATCCGTTCCGGAGTGCCGTTAGCATCCTTAATCATTCTTATAGTAAATCACATTTTACATGTAAATAGCTTAATTCGTTCCAAGTCTGAAAAAAAAACACCACATTAAATTTTATATTATTTTACCTTACTTTTCAAGTGACGCGATGTTCAGTGGTTGTCAGGCAAATGATAGAAAAAAAACTTTTAACTTCACTTCCAACTTTAATTTTTAAAAGGAAACTGAAATATTGAAATTCTGATTTGCATCAGGTTTTTTCCCCATTCTCTGTTTTTTCAGATCACTTTTTATCTTGAGTTGCGCATGGCCTCTGTAAAATAGTGATCTAGGGACGTTTGTTTCTGCCAACTTTTCAATATGTTCCTGAAATGACTCATGCAAATGTCATTAAACTGCATAAGAAGACGACCAGTGTAAATCTTTTCGGGATGTTTCTTTCCAATGAATTCTGCCAGGTTTTCATATGAAGCAATCATTTCCTTGATTTCTGAGGTTGTCAAAGCTGTGTCCTCCTACTCTTCAGCACCAAACTGTCCCTGAGTGATGCTTAGTTGCATATCCACCAGATCCTTAAGGTCTTCCGTTGAAAGCTCCTCTTCATGCTCGTCAAGAAGTAACCTGTCCTCGTTGTCGACAACCAGCCCCATTGAATGCCCAAGTGAAACAATTTCCTCAACCACAAGGTCAGGAACATCTTAAACTGCTTCTGCAAAGTCTCGTGCAGGCCACAGCTTCTTCCACGCCAAGCTCAAAGTGCACCTAGAAACCTCCTGCCAAGCTTGACTGATGAGCATGTCAAAATGGCCCTTCAGAAATTCACAGAGGGTGATGTTGGTGGCGTCAGTGATTTCAAAACATCTTTAGAAGAGATATTTTGTGTACAGCTCCTTGAAGTTTGAAATCACTTGCTGATCCGTGGTAAGAGGGGTGGTATTAGGTGGAAGGAAGAAAACCTTGATTGAGGAAAATTCTGGGAGAATATCATGCTCAAGGCTGGGGCGGGGTGCAGGGGAATTTTCCAACAGCAGAAGACATTTCAGAGGGAGGTATTGGTTCTCCACGCAATATTTTTTCCACTCCACAAAAATCTGCCTTGTTAGCCAGGCTTTTGCATTAGCCCTCCACATCACCAGAAGGTTCTCTTCCAGCACTCTATGGGATTTAACAGCTCGAGGATTGTTTGAATGGTACACTAGGCAGGGGCTTCACCTTACAATCTCCACTAGCATTTCCACAGAAAGCAAGGGGGTCTTTTCATAGACTTATGCCCAGGCAACTTCTATTTTTACAATGTAATGTATGTTCGACGTGGCATTTTTTTTCTTCTAAAAAGTCCTCTTTAATCGCAATTAAAAATTTGTTGTGGCATATATTTTTCTCGGCAATGCTGTGTCACCAGTATGTGGATGGTGTCAATCGATACATAAATTTTAAGTATCGCTCAGCTCTAAAAAAAATAGCTAATCCACTATCAATCAATCAATCAATCAATCAATCGATTGGAAGTGCAAAATCACCATGGTACAGAGCTCCAAATGGACTTCACAATTCACACATTTGCTAATAGTAAAACTCCAAATAATTATAAGAAATTGAATGCACTCCCGCAGGTGCTTCACTGAGGGTATGTATAATAAACTAGGCAGTGCCAATTGTTTATAGGCAAAAAACTGCATTTTAGAATAAAAGTTGGAGAGAAATATAATCACATTGTGTTGCTCACTGTTTGATAGTTTGAAGAAAGTGTCAGCAAACTGCAGAGAAACATGCATGATAGTATACACAACATCACTTTGGGCGTTTTGTGTGTTAGTTGCCCCCCCCAAACACACACACGCACACTTGCTCATGATCAAAATGCAATCTAACCCAAGTTTTGCTTCTTCTGTCTGGCTTGACACAAAGGGGATCATTCCTTCCCTGCGCATCACCCAAACAGAGAGCAAAATCATAATGCCGCGATGAGCTGTCAGGCTTTTCAACAGGGAATAAATTTAGCCTGTCATTGCTGCCATACTGTGAGATGACATCCTGGAGGCAGTCCACAGTGTCCTTGCAATGCATGCTTTCTATTGTTGACAGTGTTTTGTTCTCACATTACTCGTACTGCATATTGCCTTTGAGTGCATGAGACAGCATATTCTGACCTGTCAATACCTTGTCAATATATATATATATATATATATATATATATATATATATATATATATATATATATATATATATATATATATATATAGAGCCTGTCGCGCCCTGAGTGCATCGCAGGTGAAGCCGCTTTCCTCCTCCCAAGACCCTGCGTGTTTTTTGATTGACATGGAGCTGTTTGCCCTCGTCTACGTAACAAGGGGAAGTTGGGGAGTGAGTAGATTACAACTCCTGTCCTTATTGGTCGATGGTCGCGCCGGGAGACAATCGTGCGTCTTGCAAGGCACTCAAACGTGATTTCAGGAGGGGGATTGGCACTTCTATATGACATGTGATTGGCTCCTGGCACAACTATTGACCAACTTCCGCATCTGTTTGAGACCAGCGCCGATCTCAACCAGAAAAAACTTAGGCTCTTAGGAGGAGGAAGCGGTTTCACCATTGTTGGAAATTGTGTTCCTAGATTCCTTTTGTAGTAAATTGGAATTTCAGGTATCATGTTTGCTACAGTCGTCACTATAACTAGACTTTGGTGCAGTGCTACGATGATCACTTGATGTATCCCAAGCAAACCCGCGCTGTTGTAAATCAAAACACTCACGCTGGCGAGGGGGAGGAGAGCGATATAACTGTGCCATTCTAAGCCTCTTCACTAGATTTCCTTATTAATAAATTGGAATTTCAAGCGTAAAATGTGACTTTCAACATGTTTTTTTTGTTTGTTTGTTTTTTAAAGCATTCACTTTAATTTGACATTTTGGCACTGCTAATATGGCCACAGATGAGACTACAGCAAAATGGATGGAGAGGGATGAAAGCAGTTACTGTATAAGGTTTAAGATTTAAGATTTAATTCATGTACTGATGTAATATTTTTCTGAAAGATGTATAGTATGAAGACTTAATATTAACATTGAAAAAAAATCTTTTTTTTTTTCTAATTACTTATAAAATTCTACACGGTTTAGCTCCTTCCTATCTCGTCGACTTAGTATCACCTTATGTTCCGCCCCGACAACTTCGATCGCAAAATGCCGGTTTGCTATCGACCCCATGGGCTAAAAAGAAGTCTGCGGGATCAAGGGCATTTTCCATTCGCGCGCCAGTACTATGGAATGCCCTACCTATGGAAGTTCGCGCAGCCACCTCAGTAGAAATCTTTAAATCCCGACTAAAAACACATTTATATTCAAAAGCATTTTGTTAATTTAGCCTGTCTGTAGCCTTCTTCTTTTTTCTTTTTTCCTGCCCCCCTCTTCCGGCTGGGAGAGGGGGCTAGCTAGATGGTGAGGGTTGACTTGACCGCCTCCATTGGGTCCTGCGTTGGTCGACCATCACGGGTTAGGAGTTCGGCCGTCTGCAGTCCACCTGGCTGGAATGTGGGATGGTTCCTGCCCAATGGCCTTGCCTGCTGTCAAGACATCACTGCACTATATAGCCCAATATGTTTTCTGTAATTTATGTCGTTTCTGTGTCTGGTACATGCAGCATCCACTTCAACCTGTGGGCCTGGAAGGGGGCTCCTCCCACCTGTGGTCCCTTCTGGAGGTTTCTGATTTTCCCCAAATTTGGGGTTTTTGAGTTTTTCCTTCCCCTTCTGGGAGCTTTGACAGGGGATGCTGTTGTGTACCCTATACTGAAAAGATGTCTCTGTACGACCTCTTTTCATTCTGTGAAGCCCTTTGAGACTTCGGTGATTTAGGGCTATATAAATAAAATTTGATTGATTGATTTGATTGAATTCTGGAGGGGGGACTAAATATATATATATATATATATATATATATATATATATATATATATACATAATGAGTACTGCTATGCATATTCTTAAAGAAAAATATTACTGCAGTACACATATATACTTAAATCTTAAATTATTAAACCTTATACACTGTACAGTAGTGATCTTGTTGGAGAGAGAGAGACTGCGTCGTAGGCTGGAGCACCTCATTCACATAGCAGCTCAGATCAAAGAGCGGTCGGACTGATATGGCTCAACAACATGGATTTTATTTTTCTTCAACTTCACAACTGAACGTGGCAACTCCTAAACAATAAACCGAACCGTATTTCCATTAAAGCTCTCACCGTCATTGCCTCCCAATACAATGTATACAAAACGGCTGCCATCACCTTCGGCAATTCAGCAAAGCCAGTTGTTTCGGATCGTAATCAAACAATCATCCGTAAACTGCTTTCGTAATCTGGATTGCTGACTGCAGACGAAAGCAGTCCTTTCTTTTGAAGTCTCGCGCAGCTCCGGTCATATTAGTAGTGGAATTAAAGTCTCATCTGTACATGATCAAAGACGATTACAATGGAGAGTTTACATTTGAAATACCATTTTTTTATAAAAGAAATCTAGGGAAGAGGTTTCCATCAATCTGGGGAGCATCGTCTTTGTTCCTCGAACATCAAAGCCTCCTGCCTGTGTGTTGACAACAACAGTGCCAGGGTGCGCTTCATGAGCTATACCGCGGGTGCCTGTTTTAATCGACTCTCGCCTCAACACCCGCCCCACAGGCACATTCATGTCGGTCATGAAGCGAAACCACAGCAAAAGGCACACACGCACACATACACTTACACACACGCACGCACACACAAACACACACACATTGTCAGGGCAGAGTAAGGAGCAAATGTTCTCCAGGTTGTCTGAAATGTCTTACCTAGATTTCCATCAAAATAAAATAAAAAAGTTCAGGTGTAAAATCTCCATTGAAATAATATTTAATTATGTACGGATTAGACTTTAATTTAATGCCCGGGCTGCTGCTAATATGACTACAGCTGCGCGAGACTTCAAAGGAAAAGGGGAACAGTTTTGTTGTAAATTCCTCACTGCAGCTGGGTTGATGTGCATGAGGGTGGATTGCAGCCTTGCGTGTGTAAGCAGGGGAAGGTCCTTTGTGTGCTCTTGTTGGCGCAGGCATGTTACGGGAAAGCTAAGCGGTGTCCTACAACGTTGAGCGGGGGGCTTGTTTACATTGTATTGGCAGGCGATAACGGCGCAAGCATTAATAGAAATACGGTTCGGTTTATTGTGGTGTCGCCACGTTCAGTTGTGAAGTTGTAAGCAAAATAAAAGCCACGTTGTTGAGTCATATGAGTCTGACCACTCAATATACATAAACAGCAGGACAGCCCTTGCTTTTGCTAAGACTAAGTCTGTGACCGCCCCTGAACATCATAATAGCGGGTAGCAGAAAATGAATGAAAAATAATTTTTCCGAGAAGCACGTCAAGAGAAACTGAGCAACAGGATCCACATTCTAATCCTCTTTTGTAACCTTCATAAATGCTTTGGCAATGCGGACAGTAGCCATGTATGTCTAAACTATTTGAAACACTTGCTTGCATGTTTTACAAGGCCTGCATGCCCTGCTCTCCTGCCGCTGTCCCCCAAACAACGCTTCCTCCCTGCTAATCCAGACAAATCTCACAGCTTGACCAGCAGTCAGAGCACAACCTGGGTTTTGCCGCATTTATCAGTCAGCACCACATTGCGCTGGAACGTTGCCACACTCTGCGCAGTGCCAAAAGCAAAATAAAACTCAAATCTCGAGCACTCATCCACAGACACAAAGCAAATGCAAACAGAAACAAGCAGAGTTGGTGAACTTTAAAATTATTCTCAAACAGAACACATATTTTGTGATGTGAGGTTGTATTGTCAGTGCCATCTATCCATCCATCCATCCATTTTTTATGCTTATCCCAGCTGTTTTCGGTCAGTGGGAAGGGGGACCACTTGAACTGATTGTACGTGTATGACAACAAAATCCTAGAGTACTTAAGATTCCTAGAGTACAGAGGGGACCACTCCGCACGCTAATTGTTATTCTTAATATGAGCTAGGTCCATTGAGGGATAGCGGCTCCAAACATCACCTAGCGACTGCAACACCATCCCAAAACTATGCAAGATATCTTTATATAATATTAATCAACATTACATATCAAGGCTCAGGAATAGTCTGCCACTGTCCATTAGATCCCCCAAACCCTTGTTGCTTTTGAATTGCTTTTAAAAACACTTCTTACTTGCTTTTAATATGCCTTGAAGCTGACACCCCTGAAGTGCTGTCTTATAGGTGTCTCTTTCAAACACACCTGATTCAAATGTCATCCAACCATCCATTAGCTACCGGTTCGTGTGTGTGTACATATATACACTTCCCTCTTCTCCTCCACTCTGTCCAGCCCCTCTGGGAGGATTCCCAGGCCAGCCGAGATACATAGTCTCTCCAGCGTGTTCTGGGGATGTGTTCTGGGTCATCCCTGGGGCCTCCTCCCCGATTCAAATGATTAGGATCACATTCAAGCTCCTGCAGCGCTTGTCAATGAGATAATTATTTGATTTAGGTGTGTTGGGCAGAGAAAACCAGAAGACATGCAGGATACCGGCTCTCAAAGACAGCAGTCTGACATCTACGCTATAATCATTGAGAATATAGAGAAAGCAAAGTAACCACGTTGTAGGGAGAACAACAGAGGCATGTTCACATAGAGCAAGTGCTTTTCAATTATATTTTACAATGCCACGCCAACCATAAAAAAGATAATTATCTATAAAAAAAAACTATTCATAAAACTGTGTTCAAAATGTTTCAAGTTACTTTTTTTTTGACAGAATTTAGACAAGTGCTAGAAAAAAAAGGTGCTAATCCTTATTTTATCACAGAGCAAGTGGCAAAAAACAAAAATATCCACCCCGCCTCTACAAACATACACACAAACTGATGTAGCGCAATGTCATCACAGAGCAGTCCACCGAAGCACACACCCCAGCTCTGATTACATGAATTCACTGGTAAAAATAATGAATAAAATATGTATTCTTGATCTAAATAAAAAAAGAAATGCTTTGGGGGAAATTATATAACACGCTACAAATGAGAATCTGCAGTTAGCTTGGAGCTGGTTTATTTTCACCTGTGTTTATTTTTTCATTGAATGTGATCTACCAATACTCGTTTTGCGATTGACGAGTTGAGTCTGCTATATAATATTGTCTGCTACAATGACGGTTTGCATCATGGATCAGAGATGCATAATCTCTCTTAGAAAGATAAATACTTGTCTTTCTGTCATATAGTAAAAAGTGGCATTCAAAACAATACAGTCATTCATTTACATTGAATATGTTTTTCTTAAGTACAAACTCTGGAGTACTGCTGAAAACATGTGGCGCAAAAAAGGAAGTTTTAACAAGGAAATGAGGCATGACTGAACTGGGAGCAAAGCTGGAAGAAGTATCACCAGACAGGTGGACAAAATCAAACTAAGGAGAAACATGAGAAGTATGAACAAAAGCCCACAAACTCACAACAACCAAACTCAACCAACTATGACAATTGAATATGAATGACATAAAATGACAAAAACATGTTAACTCACCCAAAACGACTATCCCAAACTTATTTCAGTACAAAATACATTCTTTTTTTTTTCCTCAGGAAAGACTTTAATGCGTGTATAGTTTGTCTTTGCGTTTAATTTAGTCTTGTAGGTCTTAGTCTGTTCATGTGTTTTATGTGTTTTGCTTTTCTTCAGTCATTGTGGGTTAAAAAAAAAAAAGAAGCTTCGGGTCTGGCTTCGATGTACACTAATGCTAACGCTAGCTGCTTGAGCAACAGTTTTTTTTTTTTTAAATAACGTTATTTACTACTTCCACCGTTAAACATGGTGGCAACATGTTCATGGCAGAGTTCATGGTCTGCCATGAAGTCTGCCTGGCGACACACGTTAGCTCAATTCTAATTGGCTAAAAACTCTACACTAAAAATGCAGCACATTTTATGACACTCCATTAATAACATTCAGGTTCTTCACTTCATTATATTTAGCTCTAAATAATACATTTAATTGTTAAATTGTGTTCCGAAGAGTGTAAGGAAGTATTGTATTGATTTGATAAGGACATTTTCTATTGTTTTTGGAGGGGAAAAACCCTCAATGTCCACTTGAGGAAGTGACCAGTCCTCCGTCCAGCCCTGAATGTGAGTTTATGCCTGCTCCTTCACTTTGTGCGTGGTATGAGCATCTTGTTAAGCTATACTTGTGCACCAAAATTAAATTCAGATTGAATTTACTAGCCAATAAATAATAGATTTTTTTTTTCGATACTGTAAATGGTTGTAATACTGATAAAGGAATTATTAGAATCGAATGATCAAGGCTTATTTGGAGGGGGGGGGGGATCAATCAACAAGGTGTATTGTATAGGGGGGAAAAAAAATCAATCAACAAGGTATTAATGGAATGGCATTTATGTGAACTGCATTTTCCGGAGTATAAGGCACACATAAAAGCCTTAAATTTTCTCAAAAGCTGACAGTACGCCTTATAATCTGGTGCATTTAATAAAGCGATCATACCCAATGATATTTATAACGTTAGTTATCATGGCTTAAGAAATTAGCCAGACTGTGGAAAATCAGGTCAAAAAAACGTATCTGCAAAAATTATATTGGCAACATGCAGATATACGGCAAGCAGCACGCGCCAGTTGCGTGTTTCAACCCAGTTTGTGATCATTGCACATTCAGAGGTGAAGCTTGACTCGTTGCTGCCTCACCTCTTGTTTCATCCCTGTATTTGAACAGGAAATAGGCAAATTCTGTGATTTTAATGATACAAAATGTTTGAAATTAGTAATACAAAAAATCAGTGGACACATTAATATAAATTTAATGTTATAATTCTTTATTTTTTTACTTGTCATGATGAGAGTTGAGGCTCTGCTTCACCTGACCGCATGTCCCTGCCTAGCCATTACTGTAGTTTCTGTTCTGTGGGCCTTATAATCTGTTGTGCCATATATATGACATTTTTCAAAGGATAGGCCATTCATTGAAGGTGCGCTTTATACTCCGGTGCGCCTTATGATGCGGAAAATACAGTAATTTGAAAATATTGTTAATGTCAGTATATCACTTTGTACCTTACAGCAAACAACCCTGATGTCCAGCAATCCATCAACTTTGGCCAGGCATAATATGCAGTCACAGGCTTTGGTTTCACAGAAAACATCCAAATTATCAGGATGTTTCTTAGGTTCTGGACATGGAATTTGCAGCCAGAACAGCATTCATTTACTCAGATACTATTCGTGAGGAGGACAGACCTGAAAAGATTCTTGAAGCTTATCCCTGCTTTAAGGAAATTGGCCAAATATTTTTTTTTTGACTGTTCATTGCTGATACAATACACAGTACTAGACACTCATCCTTTAAATTTGTATTTCCAACTCTAGAGTCGGTTACTCATCTCAATTTTGGTACGATATTGTACAGGTAATGGATGAGCTGCGATGCATTCCGGACATAAAAAACAGCAACTTCATCAGTGAGTTAAGGAAAGATGATATGACTTCTGTCAGAAGGTAAAAGCAATATGGCGGCGCGTGCACACGCTGCGGCTTCTCTCTCTCCGAGTGTGGCTACGTTTTCGTGCCTTTCGTCATGTTTGTCACAGTGTTTGTGTATGACTTCCTTGCGTTTTCCCGTCTTTAAATGCAAGTACAGTCGGGAGTTTTTACTGAGTGTCGCCAGGACACGTTTTCATCACTTAAATCCCGTGCACCAAGAAGAGCTACGAGGCTGCGGTCTGCTACGGAGGCCCGTTCAATCACCGCCCCCCAGTACTGCTGCTCGCCCACAGTGGAAGCGACACAAGCGCCGCCTGCGTAAACAAAGGCGGGGGAAGCGCGGAGGCATCCGAGCTAGGCTAACAGCTAGCCCGCACAAGCCGGCTATCCCCACCATCTTGCTGGCCAACGTACGCTCTCTAGACAACAAACTGGACTATATACACCTTCTCCGGACTACACGTAAGACCGCTGGTGAGTGCTGCACGTTTGTGTTTACCGAGACCTGGCTAAACAGCGACGTAGCGGACCACGCCATTCAGCTCGAGAGGCTAGCATGCTATCGAGCAGACAGAGCCCTCGCTGCGGAGGGGAAGACGCGTGGCGGCGGTCTCTGTGTTTACATAAATAAGAACTGGTGTCGTGACGCTGCTGTGGTCTGCAAACACTGCTCACTGTCTGTGGAGTTTATGATCATTAAATGCCGGCCCTTTTACCTGCCAAGAGAGATAACAGCCATACTGCTTGTGGCTGTTTATATCCCTCCCAGCTCGAGCGAGAACATCAGGAGCGAGGCATTGAATGAACTGTACCATCACATCAGTGAGCAGCAGACAGCACACCCAGATGCCTTCCTCATCCTGGCCGGGGATTTCAACCACGTGAACCCCAAGAGTGTATTTACGAAAATACACAAAAACATAGACTTTCCAACTCGTGGCAATAACATCTTGGACCAGGTTTACACCACCCAGAAAGGAGCTTACAAGGCCCTCCCCCTCCCCCACCTCGGAGCCTCTGACCACATAACTGTGATGCTATTTCCAGCATACAGACCACTGGTTAAAGTCACCAAACCAGTCCGGAAAGAGGTGCGTGTCTGGCCAGAGGGGGCAGTGGAGGCGCTCCAGGACTGTTTTAACACCACAGACTGGGATGTGTTTAAACAGGGGGCCACTTACAACAACACCACGGACCTCCAGGAGTACACTGACGTTGTCACTGCTTACATCACAAAATGTATTGACGATGTGACAGTGACAAAGACCATCTCTGTTCGGGCCAACCAGAAACCATGGCTGACAGGAGAGGTCCACAGGCTGCTGAAGGCTCGTAATGCTGCCTTCAGGGGAGGGGACGAGGAAGGCCTGAGGAGAGCTAGGGCTAACCTGTCACGTGGAATCAGAGAGGCCAAGAAACAGTACTCCAGGAGGATAGCTCATCACTTCAGCGAAAGCAGGGATGCACGGAGCCTGTGGCGGGGGATACAGATGATCACGGACTACAAGCTCCCATCACAGAGTTGTGACAGCTCCACTTCTCTGCTAAATCTTCTAAATGACTTCTTCGCTCGCTTTGAGGCACTAAACAACACGTCGGCACAGAAAACATCACCTCCTCCAGGCGAACAGGTGTTAACACTGTCCCCTGACGCCGTGAGAAGGACATTTAGCAGAGTCAACGCCCGCAAAGCCTCTGGTCCTGATAACATCCCGGGACGTGTTCTGAAGGACTGTGCTGGAGAACTCACAGATGTCTTCACAGACATTTTTAACATCTCCCTGAGCCAAGCTGTTGTTCCCACCTGCTTCAAGACCACCACTATCATCCCGGTCCCGAAGAAGTCATCACCCTCAAGTTTCAATGACTACCGTCCGGTAGCACTCACTCCCATCCTCATGAAGTGCTTTGAACGGCTAGTGCTGAAACACATCAAAACTGTCCTCCCACCCTCCATGGACCCCTTCCAGTTCGCGTATCGGTCGAATCGCTCGACTGACGACGCCATCACCACCACCCTCCACTCAGCCCTCACCCATCTGGACAATAAGAATTCCTACGTCAGAATGCTGTTCATCGACTTCAGTTCAGCCTTCAACACAATCATCCCCCAACAGCTCATCATTAAACTGGACCAGCTGGGGATCAACACATCACTCTGCAACTGGCTGCTGGACTTCCTGACTGGGAGACCTCAGGCAGTCCGGGTCGGCAAAAACACATCCAGTACGACCATATTGAACACTGGGGCACCCCAAGGATGTGTGTTAAGCCCCCTCCTCTTCACTCTGCTGACCCACGACTGCACAGCACTGCACAGCTCCAATCTCCTCGTCAAGTTCGCTGATGACACAACTGTGGCGGGCCTCATCAGCAACGACGACGAGACCATCTATCGGAGCGAGGTGAGCCGCCTGGCCCTGTGGTGTGACCGCAACAATCTCTCTCTAAACGTAGAGAAGACGAAAGAGATTGTTGTGGACTTCAGGAGAGCACGCCCTCAGCATGCGCCCCTGACCATCAACGGTGCTGTGGTCGAGAGTGTGAGCAGCACCAAGTTTCTGGGGGTGCATGTCACTGAGGACCTCTCCTGGACCACCAACACCGCATCACTGGCAAAGAAAGCCAACCAGCGCCTCTACTTCCTCCGCAAATTGAGGAGAGCCAGGACCCCGGCCCACATCATGCGGACCTTCTACAGAGGCACCATTGAGAGCATCCTGACAAGCGGCATCACCGTGTGGTACGGAGCCTGCTCCAGCTCCTGTAAGAAAGTCCTCCAACGCATGGTGAGAGCCGCTGAAAAGACCATTGGTACCTCTCTCCCTTCTCTCGGAGAGCTGTACACCTCTCACCTCACCCGCAAAGCCCTCTGCATCGCGAGAGACTCCACTCATCCGTCACACAGCCTCTTCAGCCTGCTGCCATCAGGCAGGAGACTGCGGAGTCTGCGAGCCAGAACAAGCAGACTAAGGGACAGCTTCATCCACCAGGCTGTCAGGATGCTCAACTCTCTCCCTGCTCTGCCCTCGCTCCTCACATCCACTCCACCTGGACTCTGACTTCCCAGTCCCACTCCATTTCATAAGCAACAGTCACTTTACTCACAGTCACTTTACAATAGGCACTTTATAACAGGTACTTTATAGTCACTTATAACAGTCATTTATAAATAGTCATCTAGTCATTTTATATAACCATCCCTTTTTGCACAACCATGCACACCTGTTTTTATTTTGTGTTTTGTTCATAGATATTGTCAGATTTTACAGTTGTCTATTTTTATATATATTTACTTTTCTTTAGCTCATTTTTACTTGCCACTAAGGTTAGAGAGTCACGAAATTTCAATTCTCTGCCTGTCCTTGCACATGTGGTAGAATTGACAATAAAGCAAACTTTGAACTTTGAACTTTTGGGTCGCCTCTGTCCGTCCTGAACCCGCACATTGTTATGAGTAGTTAATTGAGCTCTTTCTTTTTCTGAGCAAGAAGATTTTTATAAACAGATATGCCCGGACATTGAATTAAAGTAAAGCCTCTTATATCATAACAATACACTTCAAAGTTCAACGACGAAAAAAGGCGTGTCCCTGACCGGAACGCCCCATGAGCTATAGCGAGTTTGTGATGCAGCGCTTTAACAAAAAAAAAAAAAAAAAAAAAAAAGAACATAACAACACAGGGACAGAACACTGAAGGAGATTTACTTCCTGGCCATCTGGATCAAAAATCGGCTACATTTAGTGCTCAGTCCGTGTATTCTTTTGTATAGCCAGCCGATAGCAGGCATATTTGCTTTTCTTTAGCTCATTTTTACTTGCCACTAAGGTTAGAGAGTCACAAAATTTCAATTCTCTGCCTGTCCTTGCACATGTGGTAGAATTGACAATAAAGCAAACTTTGAACTTTGAACTTTGAACTTTGAACTTTGAAGGTGCAGTTTTTTTGGTGTGTCCAAAGTGATGCTGAAACCGGCGGGAATGTATGTATTTATTCCACCCTCCTCAGAGGGATCATACAATTGTTATGATGTCTCCAGCTGATTCAATTAAGAGTGGCAAGCTGTGTGCACTGTTTAGAGAACACGGAAAGGTATTCCATTTGACTATCAACTGGTTATTTTGAATAGGCACACAATCATCAACTTGGTGGAACACTTGGTGTGCAACTTCCGGTATTTATGGCAAAATGAACTTGCGCTGTATTCACTGACTGCTCACAATGTGGGGAATCCGAAACACATTTAACTTAACCCGCAACAAATTTATAACTTACGGATGTATACACTGAAGAATTTTCAAACATGAGGTTCATCTTGTTTTGCCATAGTTTTTACATTGTCACATGTTGGTGAATCCTATACACTCGAACATAGAAAATACCAGAATTTCACCCCCAAATTAAGGGTGCATTCTGTACACAGATGCATCCTATATTTGGGTGATAATGGTACTTTCAACAAACTTTTTTTTAAACTTTTTATTGAGGCCATAATTTAGGATGTTCCAATCATCGTTTTTAAATTCACCCAAATACGAGACACATGATTGATTTGAAGATTTGCCGATACCGAGTCCTAATCAAATACCTTGATCATATATTGCGGTTAGAAAAACAGCTATTCCAAAATTTATTTTTTTCTGTCTTTTTAATTTACTTGTATTTATTTAAATTTATTTATATGGCTGATAAAGCAGTGGTTTCATCCAAGTACCATAAACCATTGAAACATTTCGCATGTAACCGGCTAAGTTGGCCTCATTGTGTAATTGTCTAGTGTGTGGAAAAAGAGAAAGCTTATATGGTCTGCCAAAAAGAATCTCATAAGGGAGTCAACCCTGGGGTCCTTGCGATTTTAATATGTAATTTAACTAAGTCCAAACACTGAGGCCAAGATTGGTTAGTTTCTTCCATGCGTTTTTTCAATCTATTTTAATTGTGCCACTCTCAGAGTAAAGATTGGACCCATAAATTGTGTAGTTCTGATTGATTACTGAAGACCAACCATTTAGGTAGCAGAGACATGATTTTTTTTTCCCTGGCTTAATACAGTGGCCCATTTGTAAATATACTTTGGCAAAATAGGTATATTGTCTCTGCTTTTAATTCAGCCCCCTTATTTGTCCACAGTTCCTGCATGGAACTCTATTGCTGCATGTCAGCGAGAAAATCATCCCGCAAAATGTCATCCAGCGGTACTTTATCAGCCATCCCCAAAAAGGGCATCACATCTTCTTGTTTTGCACCTTGAGCTCAGAATCTTTTCTTTAAATTTTCATCATATCCCATTTTCAAAAGGTGTTCAAATAGAGCCAATGTATCTTGTATCTGTGTCTTTCTTACAGTTCGGTTTACTTCCCAGAGTGTCGTCCATGTACATCATAATCTGATTGTCTACATGGAGGATCAAATGTGTACAAGCAAATGGTTTCTGGTTTTGAGACATTTGTGCGATCTTCCACAATATCCTCGTGGTAATCATATCTGCATGTCTTCTCACATTGAAAAGAACACATCTCTCAAATTCACAATAGAAAATAATTTTTGTTTCAGGATCCAAGTAATTGATGGTGAATAGAGTGAATTTATATAGCACATTATATCAGAGCATATGCTCTGATATAATTTCCCATTTTTCAATCATAAGCTATTGGCTTTCTCATAGTGTCTATATTTATTTTTTCTATCATGTATTATTCATTATATTATACAGTATATCCAAATTCTCTAACTAACTACTCTAATAGTTAATTATTAGTATCATTCTCATTAATTAAACAATTATTACAAAGTGGGGCACCACTCCCCCACGTTTTATATTTTGTAAGGCACCAAACTGTCCTCCACTTTTATGACTTGTCATTTGAGCAGGGCCTGTAAACAAAAATGATTCTTCCTTCTCTGTCTCCTTCACCTCAATAGACAATTTGCTACTTGGATCATGAGATAAAACTTGCTATCACTTATCTATGCAATTTTTATACAGCTGTGGTTGGCAGAGAAGGGCCACATTCCTGCCTCCAGAAAGTGGAGGAGAAATTACAAAATAAGTTGCAGACACGGTAAAAGAGAATAAGAGGTCCCTAATTGCCCCCCTTGCTCTCCACGCCCGTGCCTTGTCCCATTATCTTAAATCCTCCCAAGTAGCTGTAACCCTGCTATTACCTAGCCTATTTTCATTCAATATCACCACCATCGAATTGAACTATCGCGAGATCGTTCATGAAATGACCGCGAGACGTCGTGCACACGTCTTTTTAAACATGGCCGCGCCCGGCATTCCCTCGTGAGTTGGGTGTGGGATGGACCATAGCAGACGCAGGTACACACTTAGCCGATTTAAATCCGGGATGATCATTTTCAAACACCGATGGTAACTGTTGTGCTGCCACCATTGCAGATGTTCCGCCTTTCTCACGAGCAATTGTGTACGCCATAAGTTGTTGCCAAGTCTAAATGTTATCTGTCACTATTGTGCTAATGCTTTTGTGTCTATTTTATGTATTCGATGCTTGAATATTTAACATGGAGTACTCCTGTGCAGTGACAAACTTTGTGACCACTGCTATTGAAAACCTTTGGGTTTTATTGAATGTACATGATGATAATGATGATAATGATTTATCAAAGTGATATTATGAAATGTTTTACATAGTGATTTAAGTGTAATGTTAAATTATTATATTACATATTACTGGTCCTGTTTTATACAACTTTGTGACCACTGCTATTGAAAACCTTAGGGTTTTATTGAATGTACATGATGATAATGATGATAATGATTTATCAAAGTGATATTATGAAATGTTTTACATAGTGATTTAAGTGTAATGTTAAATTATTATATTACATATTACTGGTCCTGTTTTATACAGGCCAGGTTCCTGTTGATGGCGAGCTAATCCCACGAGCTAACAAACCAGAGTGCATTCACTTGCTGGTGCTGTAGGAAGGCTGCACCCAATCACAAACACACACACACACACACACACACACACACACACACACACACACACACACCTATGCCGGTTCACAGTCACACGTCATATGGACACTGTGGACTGCATACAGTTCTAGACTCACTGAATGAGTGAGCCAATCAACTACCAACCTGTGCACATTGTACATATTGTATATATCTTCCATTGTATTTTTTTGTTTTGTTTTCACTGTACATAATAACACATCTCTGAACTATATGCATGTCGCTTTCTTCATTGAGCACCTCACGTTCCTCCTGGCCGAATCAAGATCTTCTGCACTAGCCTAGTCATTATTCAATACCAAAATCATTATTCATATTGCAGCATAACAAGTGCTATACAGCTTTGATTGGCGTCTACTTGGCCGTTTTGTTTCTACTACTGCAGGTCATTTAAAGGCTGCTGCTATATCCTTATCTAGTTTTCCCCTCTCATCAATTTTACTATTTCCAACATTTTTCAGTTTTACATCCAATAATCTTATTATCAGCCTGATTCTTGGTAACACAGCAACAATTCCCCATTTTGAATACTTTGGAAAACTGAAAAAAAACAACAACTATATCAGTAGCAACAACAACTACGGCAATAACAACAACACACACATGCAACAAACAGCGTAAGAATATCAACAGAGCAAGCTTAATCTCATCACAGGCTTAACTTGTTTTAGATGCACCTTTACTTGCCCCCCCTCCCAAAAATGTCACCCTGTCACCAAAACCTACAAGGGCGGAGCATTCCTGCTTCTGCTTCCACAAAGAGTCGTCACTTATAATTCCGTTTAACTTGTTTGAGACCGTCGTCTCCTTTCACACAATGCACATTCACACAACATTTTGCGCACAACGTCTATGCGGACTCTGTTATGTAGTACAGGACACCGCCACCCTACTCCAACATTTTTTGAGCTCACCGTTTTAAATGGGGACTCTTAGGTACATACAGGACACCACCGCTCTCTGTTTATAGACTACTCAGTCTCTTTACTTAATAGGGACTAGTATTCTCAAGGTTTTTACTCCACTATTTCATCACAATCTCATCTCATCACAAACTCATCAAGGGTTTTTTTCTTCACAATCTCATTTCATCTTCTTAATGTGTGAGTTGTCCTACTCACCCCGTGAGGCCTTCTCTCCTTCAGCTTTGCATCAACCCTCAGTCCCCTGATGTGGAACCGAGACCCAGTCCCTGAAAAGGTCTTAATACCGTGGCCACGGTCTTGACTGGTTGTCGACTCTGTCTCTGGAAACCTCAGGTGTCTTGCAATTTGGCTCAAGAAGGGCCAATTAAATGTCAGGTTAATTTGTCAGACATTTGTAAGAAACTGTACACAAAAAAGGAGAAAAGGCAATCTTTTTCCAGCTCATGCATGAGGGGAACGAAGAGGAACTGGGCAAGGTCAATTCTACTGAGCTCTGCCAGGCTCTCCGAACCCTCTCTCTTTTATTTGATACATACTGTAGGTCCCTAACTACATGAAGGTTCCAGCCTTAATAAGGGCAAAAGTGCATCAGGGAAAAGACTAGGGCTGGAACCTAGTGTACTTGTACTTTTATGTGTAAGCATGTGGGTGAAGATCTAATACATGCGTGATAAAATATTATGTGTAGCAAGACATTTTGCTGAATAGTTTGACTGTAAGATACTCTGAAAATCTCAGGTGCAGGAGCGCTCCAGCAGGCAGGCTTGAGTGGCCTTCCTCCTGCTTGAGACAAAACAATAACAAGACAGTTTTCCTCTACAAGCGTTGCACTCATTCTCACAGCATACCTTTTCTTATTTGCAAACATTTTGTAGCAAATTTATAGTTACGATAATAATTATAATCATAATCATTCTCACAACAAAGCATTTCTGCATTTCAAGCATTTATATTTGGAGCAAATGTATAATCTCTATATTCACAATTATTCTAACAGTACTTTTCTAGCCCTTGAAAAGAGAAAAAGAAATTTAAATAAAATAAATTGAAATGTTCATAACCCTGATATTATTCACTCAATTTTGCTGAAAATGATGTGATCGATTTCCCATCACGTGATCAGGGTCAGGACATCCCTAGGCTTTAAACTAGGCAACTATTTAGGTTATTTTTTCTATTCAAGTTGTCAACACACCCAATAGTAATTTGAGCATAGGCTCCTTCGAGGTGTTGCCACTCTTGAAATGTTAGGAAAGAATTTGTTCCTGAAGAATGCAACCCCAATAATGCTACACCACACACACATACACACAGAAGCACACGCACAAATCACCAGCATCCACTCTCACTACTTCTGTTAATTTGGGTCACTGTGTCACCTCATTTGAGACCAAGGTTCTCTCATTAACAGCATCATATGAAGTAATGCATCACTGTCCAAAGTATACTCCCTAGGGGCTGGGGCTTCTGAAAGGAAGGACCGAGTGAACAAAGCCTTATTGCTTTAATGCAATTATGACCAACTCATGGTCCCCTCAATGAAATAGCTGCATTGTCATATTTTATGGTTTTCAATATGCCGATGAATAGGCCACAGAGGATTGTGCCTTGATGCTGAGAGTGGCGTCATTGATGATTTTCATTTCACAGCCTGGTAAGCACATTCACTGTGAGATTGATGAAGATGGCAAGAGAAAACAAAAAGTGTCAGCAGTAGTAGTTGCACTTGATCTAATTGCACTTGATCTAATATTATGATTACCCCTTTAGAGAATCAGTATTATTTTGAGTTCAAGATTGCTTGCAATTCAAAATTTTGCTTTTGTCATTGTAAAGACGACGATTCTGATCCAAAATCCAAGAGTTTTTGATTGCAATCAATGTGAACAATGAACGCAGTTCAGATTTGGAGTTGACACTAAAAGACAATGTCAAGCAAGAGACATTCGCGTCACTCGTAAATTGGGACAGTTCTGCACTTTCTATTGGCAACAGACACTCACGAATAGCTCTTCTTTGTCAACTTTGGGAAGAGTTATGTCAAGAGCCGTTTGTGTCAAAATTAAATGTGCATTTATTCTGATCCACAAATTTGCAAGAAGAATATCCACAATGTCATGATGATTTTGCACGTAACATTTAAAATAAACGTGCTATTCTCAGTTAATGAAGCTGAATATCTCACATTAAGTCTCAAGAGATGTCTGTTGTATTCAAATATGATTTGAATTCATACATTGCTTGTGTGTAACTGAGAAAAGCATTCTGGGATTTCCTTCAAGGGAAGTCTTTCCTTCGTGAGTAGATAGAATAATTATTTAAAGTTTTAAGTGTTTCGTTGGAATCTGATTCAAACAGCAATAGTTGCACACGTTACAGTGCCAGATAACAGGAAAGTGTTTTCTCTTGTTGCCTTGATGACAATGGCACAGAGAAGAAGAACCAGTTGATTTTGGGCTCATAAAATCAATCAGGAGAAGACAATCTCGTCCATGTTGCGTGCTTTTTCTTTCTAAATCCGGACGTAGATGACGTCCTTTTTCCTGTTTGGGGCTTTCTTAACTGTGGAATAAACCACAGCAGATAGCGGCAGACCAAATTTTTCAAGTCCTGCTTGAAGTTGATGGACCACGACGCAGCGCAGCATTCAATAACATGGCTGCGTCGGGCTGTACCGCTGGCACCATGCTGCACAGCGGAAACGCAGTACATGGAATCCACGAGTTGGTCAGAAAATACTAATTACACATATATAATCAGTTTGGGAGCTACAAGCTAAGAAATTGCAAACAAACAAAAAAAATGCATCAGTAAATTAAGCTTAGCAAAACTTGCTTTTTACCTGGGCTTGCTAGTAATATATGTGGCAGGTAACTTATACTCACATGTGAATTCTGTATTATGAAACAATGATGGTGAATGGCATTAGAAAGGATGACTTTTGAAGGAGGGATGCATTCATATTCAGCTAACGGAGCTGATGATGACACCTCGGGTAAACTTTCAAAAGAAGACAATCCAAAAGAGGTAGAAGAGGGACACTTTTTTGGCGCTTGACGGGTTGCAATTGACTGACCAGCATCCATCCATTTTCTACAGCTGTTTGTCCTTGCAAGGGTCCTAGCGCTACTGCGCTATTCCAGTTGACTCTGGGCAGTAGGCGGGGAACACCCTGAACTGGTTGCCAGCCAATTGCAGGGCACACAGAGATGAATAACCATTTGCAAACCCAATCACTCACACCTAAGGACAATTTTGTGTGTCCAATACACCTTCAATGCATGTTTTTGGAATGTGGGAAGAAGCTGGAGTGCCTGGAGAGAGAGGTGGGCATGCAAACTTCACACAGGAAGACCGGAGCTGGCTAGAATTGATTTGGGGTCTCTTAACTGTGAATTACTAACCACTGCAAAACCGAGCAGCATAAAAAAGTAAAATGCTCACCTCTGCTTAATACTAAGACTTCAACTTATATGAAATCTGAAAACATCCTCATTACTCACGTAAACAACAAAATCCAAGCACATGCTAAAGACCTTATTAGTAGGCTGCTGTTCATCATACAAAAACGTGTGCATCCTGATTATAATGCCAGTCTAGGTCTACTCTGCCATATTTGGGCCAAGGTTGCACAGTCTGGGTGTACCAGCACACATATGGTTAACGCGCCTGACTCACTGATAAAAGTGCAAACTCATCTCTGCCGCTTGTGAATATCATGAGGGTTAGGAACATAGATTAACCGGTAAAGCGACAGCTATGCCTTTGGGCTCCACTGACCATGACCGGACGGGTACAGAGTTCCCATCGCAGTGGACACTGCATCGATCCACCTGTCGATCTCATGCACCATCCTGACTGATTGTGTTTCTGTTGACTTAAGAAGCGGAGTTCCATCCTTGGAGGGGGCGGGGTCACCAGCTGCACACATCACACATGGAGTACTTGCCATTCCTTGTGGTTTTCTTGTGCCAGCCTGCCTTTCTTAATGATTTTCAGTTGTACTTTCATGATCCTTTTTGTCTACCACTGGTAACAACCGTTTTTGTGTCGTGCTTTTGTTTGGAACTTTGCGTCTTAGGTTTTAGTTTTTCACCTGTGTTTTTTATTTAATTTTTCACGCGGTGCGTGCACTTTTTGTTATTAAATACATTGGTTGAACCTTCTTTGAGTAAAGTGTCTGCTTGGGGTTCCCAGCCTGTTGACACATCCTGCCCTCCCTTAAGAGGAGGATCTTTAAACTTCTCCACTTGGGGTAGGACCTCATCCCCGACCTAAAGAGGGGACTCAGAAAGGGACTCAGAGGGGACTAAAGAGGACCATGGTCTCAGATTTAAAAGTTCTGATTTTCATCCCAACTACTCCACACTCTGCTGTAAGCCTCTTCAGTGAGAGTTAAGAGATCACGACATGAAGAAGGCTAACTGCACCACATCATCTGCAAGAGCAGAGATGCAAAGATGAGAGGACCAAACCGGACCCCTTCAGTGCTTCCGCTCTGACATCATTGGTACCGTGACCAAACAACTTGTATCGGAGTGTTCGGTACCCAATACTCATGAAGCACTCCCCAAAGAACATGGTCAAAAACCTTCTCTAAGTTCAAAAGACACATGTGGTTAGGTGGAGTAGCATGCACCCTCAAGAATCCTGCCGCGGGTCTAGTGCTGTTCCAAACCAAAACCCACACTGCTCCTCCTAAATCTGCAACAATTATACAATTTGGCTATACATGGGATGGAATTAGATTGGATTCTTTCACGTGATATTTCACACAATATGTCAACAGTATTAATTTCTCCTCCAAAAAAATGAAAAGAATGTGAGTGCTCAATTCAAAATAGGAAGAATAAAAAAATACAAGACAATATAGGTCAAGGGTCGGGAACCTATGGCTCGCGAGCCAGATGTGGCTCTTTTGATGATCCCATCTGGCTCGCACATAAAACAAAATATTGTCACTTGTGTTAATCTATCGATCCTGTTCAGGGCTGTAGGAGCAATTGTCCATTATTTTTAATTGGAGAATACTGGCCTCTGCTGGCCGTTGCTGGGTAAACAGGTAAACGTCCCATTTTGAGTCAGCTGCTCGGTCATTAGCTCAAAGCTTAAACCTTCGAAAAGAAGATGGCGAAAAGAAAAAAAAAATGACGATTATCGCACATTTCAAAATGAATGGACCGAAGAATTCGCCTTTGTGGAGAGAGCGGGTTCTGCAGTATGTCTATAATTTACAATGACAAAATTGCATCGATGAAACGGTTGAATGTAAAGCGTCACTTCGACACACGCCATGCCACCTTTGCATCAAAATAGACGGCAGAACGAAAGTGTGCCAAGAGATAACTGAGCAGAGTGCAAGCCAGTCAGCAGCAACTCCGCGTATGGACCCGGCAAGGTGACTTTAATTCCGCTAGCTTTGCTGGGTCTTTAGCAATAGTGAGGAACGGAAAACCATTCACAGATGGCGAGTATGCAAAAACGTTCATGCTGCATGAAACCTTGTTCTTCCGAACAAAGATAATCAAACGGATACAAGACTTGTCATTGTCGGCCAGAACTGTTCATGATCGTACCATCATGGTGGCAAACAAAGTGGAGGAAACGCAAGTGAAGGACATACATGCCGCCCCGTTCTTTTCTCTGGCTTTGGATGAGTCAACAGACGTGAGCCATATGTCGCAGTTCAACGTGATTGCAAGATATATTGTTGATGATACACTGCGCGAAGAAAGTCTTGCTGTCTTGCCAATAAAAGGATCCACAAGAGGAGAGGATTTGTTCAAGTCTTTCATTGAACTTGCTCAAGAAAAAAATCTACCTATGGATAAACTTCTCTCAGTGTGTACTGATGGTGCTCCATGTATGGTGGGAAAAAACAAAGGATTTGTGGCGCTTCTTCGTGAACATGAAAAACCCTCTACACCAGGAGGCACTTTGTGTTCAGATGTTTGACGGGCAGTTTGGCGAAGTGATGTCGGTGGTCATCCGTGTGATAAACTTTATTGTTGACTGAGCCTTAAATGATCGCCAGCTTAAAACACTGCTGGATGAAGTTGGAAATTATCCTGGTCTGCTTTTGCACAGCAACGTCCGTTGGTTGTCAAGAGGGAAGGTGCTTAGCCGTTTTGCGGCTTGCCTGAACGAAATCCGGACTTTCCTTAAAATGAAAGGCATCGAGCATCCTGAGCTAGCCGAAACTCAGTGGCTCCTTAAGTTTTACTATCTTTTAGATATGACTGAACATCTGAACCAGCTTAATGTGAAAATGCAAGGCATTGGAAATGCAGTGTTATCCCTTCAACAAGCTGTGTTTGCTTTCAAAAACAAGCTAGAGCTCTTTATTATGGACCTTGAAACAGGTCGTTTACTACATTTTGAAAGACTGAGCCAGTTTAAAGATGCATGCACAGCAAGTGAGCCTATTTAAAACTTGAATTTCCTCCAGCTAGCTGGGTTCACATCCAGTCTCCTGCAGTCCTTCAAAGCACGCTTTGGTGAATTTCGTGACCACACTCGTCTTTTTAAGCTCATCACCCATCCAAACGAGCGCTCACCGAACACAGCCGACCTGAGTTACATTCCTGGTGTCTCCATCAGAGATGTTGAAGTAGAAGTGGCTGACCTGAAGGCCTCAGACATGTGGGTGAACAAGTTCAAGACTCTGAATGAAGATTTGGAAAGAATCACACGACAGAAAGCAGAGCTGGCAAGCAAGCACATGTGGACAGAAATGAAAAAACTTCAACCTGAAGACCAGCTGATTCTCAAAACTTGGAAGGCTTTTCCTGTCACATACCACACACCGCAGCGTCTGAGTATTGCTGTATTGACCATGTTTGGGTCTACATATGCATGTGAGCAGTCATTCTCACATCTTAAAAACATCAAGTCCAATCTAAGATCACGTTTAACGGATGAAAGTCTCAATGCTTGTATGAAGCTTAACCTTACCACATACCAACCAGACAACAAAGACATCAGCAAATCTATGCAGCACCAGAAGTCGCATTAATGGTGAGTATTATAACAAAGTTATTTAAAAGAATAAGTGCAGAGGCTTATTATACTGGCATTTAGTTGAATATACTTTTGAAATATATGATATAGCTCTTACTGAAACAAATTTCCAAATATTTTGCTTTTATGGCTCTCTTAGTCAAAAATGTTCCCGACCCCTGGTCTAGACTCTGCTTGCCCTAGAGCAAGTGTCGGTGGAATTGAGGAAGTCTTTGAAGTATTCTGCCAGCCGGCTTACGACATCCTGAGTAAAGGTCAGCAGAGCCCCATCTCCACTGTACACAGTGTTAATGGTGCACTGTTCACCCCTCCTGAGATGCCGGATGGTGGATGGGAATTTCCTCAAAGCCGTCTGGAAGTCCTTTTCCATGGCCTTACCAAACTCTTCCCAGACCCGAGTTTTTGCCTTGGTGACCACTGAAGCCGCACCCCGCTTGGCCACGAGGTACATATAAGCTGCCCCCAGAGTCCCACAGGCGAAATAGGCATGATAGCACTCTTTCAGCTTGACAGCATCCCTTACCGCTGGTGTCCACCAGCGGGTCCGGGGATTTCCGCCACTGAATCACACCCCTTTAGGTCTCACTGCTGTCGCCTACGTGAGCATTGAGGTCCCCCAATAGGAGGGAGTCCCCAGAGGGAGCGCTCTGCAGCACGCTCTCCAAGGACTCCAAAAAGGTGGATATTCTGAATTCCTTTTTTGGTGCATAAGCACAAGCTTAAGCAAGTCAGGGCCTGTACCCCCCCACCCGAAGGCGGAGGGAGTCTACTCTCTTGTCCATTGGGGAATATCCCAACGTACAGGCGCTAATTCTGTACAAACAGTATGCCCACACCAGCTCTGCGCCCCTCACCATGGGCATCTCCAGAAAGGAAGAGATTCCAACCCCTCTCGAGAGGACTGGTACCAGAGCCCAAGCTGTGTAGAGGCGAGTCAGACTATATCTAGCCGGAACATCTCGGCCTCACACACAACAAACTAGGTCCAATAATTCTCTTCTTGAAGGGTGAACGAGCCATGCTTAGTCTGGTCCCTCACCTAGGACGTGTTTGCCATTGGTGACCCTGCCAGGGGCATTTTAGGATTCGTCCTTTTATTTGCTTTTAAATCCCTGAACGGTCTTGCCCCTCCATACCTCTCTGAGCTTCTGCACCCCTACACACCTGCTCGTGTTACAGCCTGGATAGGAATGAAATGAATGAACACACAGACACAGATGCTTCCTCTTTCATGGCTCAAGCGAGAATCAGCTTTTATCGACTAGATATATACAATTGTAACAAAACAAACTTTAGTTCACAGAATACACAATCAAAACTAAACAATATTGGACTGGGCAACCTACTGCATTGTGACAAACAATATTTTAACCACTAAACATCAATCTTCAACATCTAATCCAGGGGTGGGAAAAATATGGCCCGCAGGCCAAAGTAAGGATCTGAACACATTAATTATTTTAGTATTAAAACAAACTTTTTTCATAAAACTAAAACAATAAAAATAAAAGATTGTGTTTATACTTTGCTGATTATTAGTATAAAATGGTGTAATTTAATAAAAAAAAAAAACTATGTTCAAAATATTGTGGTACATATGCAGCAAAAGTTTCCCCACCCCTGATCTAACCTGACTCCCACTATCTATTCACAAAATGTCAGTTCATGCACGCATGCCTGGCGCAACTTCCATTCGTCATTAACAACACCCGTTTTGGTCGCGGAGGGCGATTTCGACCCGCATGGCGGAAAGTCCAGAAAAAGCGATTGTAATACACTCAAAACGTCACGATAATTCACAACTTTTTCCTCCACTTCTGTCAACGGCTTTATTTTATGCTAACGAATGTTTTCAATAATATTCATACCTGGATAGTAATGAAATGAATGAACACACAGACACAGACGCCTCCTCTTTCGTGGCTCAAGCGAGAATGAGGCATCTGGTCGTGAGTGCCCACGTTCTTCCTGTCAAGCAGACATAAGCAATCGATCACTCAGAGACCAAACCGGTTGATCATCAAACCCATCGATTGTGAATAATACAACTCAATTATTATTACACATGCTTAGTTGTAGATGAATAATCGTTCATGACATAGCTTTATTACACTCGCTATCTCAGGTCAGCTGATCAGCTGCTCCTGAGTGAGCCGTAAACTAAGCGGAAGCTCAGAGGTGATTGTGCCTTTGCTGTTGCAGCCCCAAAACTTTGGAACAATCAATCAATCAATCAAATTTTATTTATATAGCCCTAAATCACCGAAGTCTCAAAGGGCTTCACAACCTGCCTCAGCACATTAGACAGGCTTCCTCCCTGCCTGTTTTTAAATCCCTTGTCAAAACCCACCTCTTCTCCTTGGCGTTTAACACTTAGTAAGACAGTGGATTTTTACTTTTATTTTACTTTATTCCTTTATTCATTAATCCCTATCATTTTTATTTGCTGTTTTATTCTTTTTATCCTTCATTTTACTCTATTTTTGACCCTTACTCTTTTTGTCTGATCAGATTTAGCATTTATGTCTTTGAGCTGTTGTGTCTGTTTTTACAATGTTTTTATTTTCTGTACAGCACTTTGGTCAGCTGTGGTTGTTTTAAAGTGCTTAACAAATAAAATTGGATTGGATTGGATTGGATAAAGGCTCAGACTACTTAGCTTCTAGGATCAATGCCTCCACCACTATAAGGGGACAGCCCACACAGGGATATTATTATTATTATATCCACTCCTCAACAAGCAGCCATATTAACGAGCAGTAGAATCTCATGGTGCGTTTCAGTCAAATGGGAATTTTCAAATTTCAAGTTTTATTTTGTTTTATTTCTTTTATATCATTAGTAACTTTTGTAATATAAGAGATAACGACCTGTTCGGAAGTGAACATATTAAGAAGTTTCACTATATTTCATAAATTATCAATTATTCTCAACTGCTGGGGACATATTAACACGTAATAATAATTGACCATATTTGACATTACAACAATAATTAACATGTATTGATCATTTTTTTTTAGGTTTTGTTAAAAAAAAATCTTTTTTTTTTTTCCTCCGTTAATGATCACAGTTTTGGGGCTGAAATAAAAAGTAAAACTTTGCACATTCGTCAGGCCTGCCAAAAAAATTGTTGAAACTTGCCCCTGATTATCCAATCTCCAAATTTTGTATACAGTAGGAGTCAAAGATGAGATTTATTCTGTATTGCTACAGTCTTTATAATGTTGTTAAAATATCAGTGCATCCTACAATATACACAGTAACATTGATAATACCAGAATCTAACAGTAAATTAAGGGTGCATGCTATAAAAAAGTTGCATCATTTTATCTAGACAAATGTGATAATTGTGATATTGTTGAGACACGGATATAATTAGGCAATGAAAACCTAAACCCAATATGTGTTATATATGAATATGTAGATTGTGTACCACATTATAGGGCCAAATAGTTGTGGCCCTTTTGTCTCCACCTCCTTATACGAGCGTCACTATTATTTACATTTTTTGCTTGTCTTTTTTTTTTTGGAGGGGAGGGTATAATTGCTGAATGGGTTGGAAAATTCACTCAATACAGTGAAAACTTTGCTGAACTGGCATCTTCCTTGCTACTTCCTTGCTCCCTTCCTTTTTTTTGCATGCATCCTTTTTCTTGTTTGCTTCTTTTTTCTTGTTTGTGTCCTATTTTTTGCTTCTTTTTTCTTGCATGTGTCATTTTTTCTTGTTTGCTTCTTTGTTCTTGTTTGTTTCCCTTTTGTTTGCTTCTTTTTTCTTGCATGTGTCCTTGTTATTGTTTTCTTTTTATTGTTTCCTTCTCTGTTCATGTTTGCTACTTTTTTTTGCCTTTTTGTTATTTTTTTTCTTTTTCTTGTTTGCATCTTTTTTTTCTAGTTTGCTTATATGTCTTGTTTGCTTAATTTTCCTTGGTGGAACTACTTAATTCAAACTACAATTTTCCAGCCATTGGTCCCAAGATTGCCAAGCGATGTTCAAGAGAGAAGTAAAAAGATGATTTATTTGGAAACAAAGCAGGAGATAATCAAGAAATATGAAGAAGGTTAAGCTAGGCTACCCTCACTATAGAATATAGAGATAACAAGCTTGTCACGTCACTCAAAGGGAAATAAATCTTTTCTACATTTTTTATTTATTTGGCTATTATTTATCTACATGTACATTATATATAAGTAGCACTCACTATACTATTTTGATGCCAATTTTTAATATGTTTATAAAATTTTGATGTATTTACCTGGGGTTTTATGCACATTAGCTATTTATAATCGGACTGCCCGCCATATGCCAAATTCGCATTACAATCTCAACCGTGGAAAGGATTAATTTGATAAACCGGGGGTTTATATATATATACAGTGGTACCTCGGTCTTTGAACGCCTCTTTACTCGACCAAATCGGTGCTCGACCAAAAAAATCAAGTAGGTAATGCATCGGACGTCGATCAGATTTTCGGTGCTCGACTAGCCGAGCCTAGCCGAGCCTAGCCTAGCCGAGCCGAGCCGAGCCGAGCCGAGCCGAACGCGCTCCTCGGCTCTTTTCGGCCGACCCGAACGCGCTCCTCGGCTCTTTTCGGCCAGTTCAAGCGCCAGTTCAACTCAGACCGCCAACGGAGTAAGGCTTACGCAGTTTGTTTGAGTACGTATTTCTTCCCAATTTTCAACTTTTTTCTGTTGCGCTAGCCCTTAGTGATGGGTCCTAAGAGAGATAGTGATAAGGGGAAGGCAAAGAGAAAAACAGTGAGGACCACTATCGAACGGAAGAAAGAAATAATAGCAGAATATGAAAGTGGTCTACGGGTGTCCGACCTCGCATCGAAGTACGAAATGGCAAAGTCAACCATTTCCACTATCTTGAAGCATAAGGAAGTGTTAAAGAAAGCTGATGTTGCAATGGGAGTGACAGCAATTAGTAAGCAAAGGCAATGAAAGGGGATTCCCCTTCCAAGGATTAACCCTCCCTCCCGTCCTCGCCGCATCCATTCCCGTATGCCATCAGCCACTCTCCAAAACGTAAGTAAATTATACAAAATGCTTAATAATGCTTTATATATCTTTATCATGTACCGCTTGTGCACATTTACGTCCTCATTGTTGTTTAGATACATGTTCTTATAATATTTTAGGTATTTTTCTTAATGGTAAAAACGGATTAAAATAGTTTCCATTATTTCTTATGGGAAAAATTGTTTCGGTGTTCGAACAAATCGGTGCTCAACCACCACCTCGGAACGGATTATGGTCGAGTACCGAGGTACCACTGTATATATATATATATATATATATATATATATATATATATATATATATATATATATATATATATATATATATATATATATATGTCAGTACCTCACAATGCTCTCACTTTCACCCATTTCCTGGTCAATACTTCTCTATCAGTTAACAAAGTTAACAGTCAGACAAACGTACTGAAAAACCCTTGAGCCATAGACAGTCTGTTGAGACACTGATAGATTATTTTCCTGTGCACTCTCACTCTCTGCCTTACTTGGTCTCTTTGGATTTTGCTGCATTTAAACCCTGCATTCTGTTTACTGTAGGATTACAGCTTTTGTATGTTTCAAATTTGACAGCTGCTTCATTCAACTCCCAAGTGTGGCGACTGCACGATAAGGCCGATATGGTTTTCTAATCTTTTCCATGCCTAAATCCCTTCCAAATCTTTTATTCCTTCCCTGCTTCCAGTCATTTTCTCACTGTAAGATTAGAGCATTTTCCAGCACTCTAGGCTTTTTTGTCAAACCGCTGGTACTCTCTGCTAGGCCTACTAATGAAGGGAGCATCTCCTTTGACAGATGTTGCATCGTATGTGAAGATGCAACACATATGCTTTCCTGAAAAAAAATTGCAATCAAACACTCTCAATAGCCAAGTCTTCTTTATATGGAAGGGTGTGAGCGTGCGTGTGCTTGTGTGTGCGTGCGTGAGCGTGTCTTGAGTGACTTTTTAACATCACTCAAACATGGCAAGTTGGATCTCCCTGGGAATCAGTTTTACAATATAAAACCTTATTGTATGAGAGAAAATCCAATACTTTTAGGGTTTTTTTCTGGTATTCAAGACTCTCTCACACTATTACAGAATAGCGGAGCTCATTTTTATTTTGTAGAAACGTTTCTAATGACAACACAGGCTTTGTCTTTCTAATATCATCCTATCACAATTTTTCCAATAGCCATAATTGCTTGCTGTACCGCATGTAATACAGACAAAGACCAACTTCAACAACAATAAAGACAAAAAGAACAACAACAAAAAACAATGAAATAAAATAAAATTCAAGAAATAAAAGGAAACAATTAATGTCTCGGCAATGGTGGTCGTGATTGAGCAACAAACCAATTACCGTGTTTTCAGCACTACAAAGTGCACTGGATTATAAGGTGCACCTTTTAAGAAAGGCCAGGTTTCTTTTAAAAAAAAATCACATATAAGGCGCACCAGGTTATAAGGCGCACATAGAATTGAAACTTTGGCTGGTGCTGCATTATGCATACACTGGATAGAGTTGCGTTATGTATTCACTAAATGGTGCTGCACTAAAGGGAATATATTAAAAACAATCAGCTAGGTCATCAAATTTTATTAATAGAATATAAACTTTATTAATTCAATATAAGCGTTCTCACAACTGCCAAAGAATAAGCAACTGTTTTATTTTAGAACTATCTGAAGAATGGTGAAAAATACCTCTTTATTACATTAAAAGACTGTTTAGATGAATGCCAAATCAATCAATGCCAATCAAGGGTTTAAAAGAAAAAAATGATTAAATATTAAACTTAAACATTTTATTAAACTTAAACATATTATTTTATTCAATGAGCATCCCATGACAGTTTTATTTTGGATGGGCAGTCAGGAAATCGCTGTGTTGTGACTTGTGTGAGATGTCCCAAATTTTCCATGCAACTAGTAGGAAAGGCAAAACCCGTATACTGTATTCCTTTGGTAGTGGAAAAGCCGACAACCATTTATTATTTATTTATTATTTCCAAAACTCTATCTCCATATCTCGTCGTCTCCCTGATGTCAGCACTCCTGGACACATCCCTACAATCCATATAATACAATAGCATGAACGCCGTGCTCATTCAGATGACTCCCTCATTCAGAACTTTTCCGAAAGCAATGACTGTAAGTCTGTGTTTTTATATGTTTTGGACATAGCTGTTGCCACATGCTGTTGTCATTTATAAGCATCATATGCATGCAAACGATCTAATTAGCATATGAAAAGATTGCGACCATACATGTTTAGCATTGCAGTAGCTACTGTTGGCATCAATACACCCTCCCTTCACACGGGTTATTTGTGGCGCATTGTTTGTTTAGTAATGTCGAATACTTATTTAGTTTTTACTTTTAGTATGACTGCATGTTCATGAAAGCTCACTCAGTAAATTGAGATATCGTAGAAAGACTCTCAGCTTCATGGCTTGTGAGGCATCGCATTGGGCTCGCTGTTGTATCATTTGATATGATCAGTATATTAGGTGCACCAGATTATAAGGCGCACCTTCGAGAGAATTTAAGGCTTTTAGGTGCACCTTATAGTTATGGGTGGTTGTTGGCGCTCTTTCTTTTTCTGAGCAAGAAGGTTTTTATAAACGCATATGCGGACATCAAATTACAATGAAGTCTCTTTTAAAAATATACTTAAAATTGTAATTTATGCCAAAAGAAATCAAGGTAAAAGTTAGGTTTCCAAAGCTGTGCATTTCTCGGTTGCTGTCTGTGTGCCTACATTAGTGTGTGCGTTTGCTCTCGGCACGCCTACGAGTCACGTGATTGGCTGCCAGAGAACAAGGTGTCAATCAATGTGCTTACTACCACGTTCTTAACATTTGTGAACACAGTCGGTTACTGGAGACACAAAGGAGAGACGAAAGCAAGCTTTTGGATCCTCTTGCCTTTTGTAATAAATTGACAAGTGAAAAACCAATACAGTACAGCGTCAATATTTTATTTCTAGACAACAGTAAAGTCCCTAAGCCAATCAGGGCACAATGCACTGTAAAAACTGTTCACACTGTAAAAAATCCGTGAAGCAGCGAAGCCGTGAAAGATGAACCGCGATAGAGCGAGGGATCACTGTATACTGGAACCCTGGTATAGCAAACTTGACTATTCTAGACCTCGAGGGTGTATCGGTGCATGGTTTTGGGCCCAACGCACGGTGTGCTCGCTCAAGTTTGAGATCGATGGCAAGAAGCTAATCCAACTTCTTTTTGAGTAACTTCAATAATTCAAGAGTTTTATTGCCATATGTATAGTATTATTATATCACACAATGATATTCTTACAGGGAAATTCAACTACATCCGCCACACTTTGCGCCGATGCGCCGTGCCATAGCACAACACACCCATGTTAATGAATGAGAGCAATTCCACAGCATCTGCCACGCTCCTCTCTGCTCTGTTCCGCCATGGTCTGTTGCGCAAGACTTGAAAAGTCTGGTCCGCCGCGTCAATTCCACAGTTTAGCAAGCACCAAACAGGAAAAAGAATGTGGTCTACATCCGGTTACAAAAAATTCCTTATGATTTGATCAAAAATTAATTGAATCGCGAGTCAAACAGTCATTTACATTTGTACACACGTTGGTGCCAATTAACAGGAGTTTGCTCCTTTTGTCTAAATGTCAATGGCACAGACGAGCAGAAGCTTGCATTCGCTTTTGCCTTCATTCAATCAATCATCAAAGGAGAAGACAATTTTGCTTTTGTAACAGGATGCAGATCGTGTTCTTTTTCCTGTTTGGTGCTTGCTGAACGGTGGAAGTGACGCGGCGGCGGACTAGATTTTTCAAGTCTTACATAAATTTGACGTTGTACTGTATGTACGTACTCACCCATTGTAAATGAAACATGTGTAACATATTTAGTATGTATTGTGTTTTCATTTATTCACATTTGTTTTCTGTTTTGAATTCATGTGTTAGCGCGTTTGACATGCGCGCAAGAAAGGAGGGAAGGGCTAGACTCGCGCTGAAAGAAAAAAAGAGAGAGAGAGAAGATTTGACCACGCGCTGTTTTAGCACGGCATTCACGGCTTCACAGTGAATGGGACTTGTGTAGGGTTGCCTTCGGAGACCCGCGAAGCCCTTTTTAGGCTAATGCAATGAAGTGTTATCCAAGCAAACTTTCCACAAACGACCAAGTTGATGATCCCCGAGCACGCGCAGTTTGACTTCCCAAGGAATGTTCGGAATGTGTGACACTGCGCAGTTTATCGAGGCGGATTGGGAACGCAAGCAGTAGTCTCGTGTATGCGTCCGTCATTGCGGTTGCGCAACGGAGCGGAGCATGGCGAATGTGATGGAATCACCCTGTTATTCTGTTCACTTCTCCGAGCAGGAGACACACATGTAGCAGTTCAAATAGATCGTATTGTCCTTGATAAGGTTGCGTGTCCGCTGCAGAACCATGGTGTGGTAAACCCTGGTGTTCCACAAATGTAATCATGAGTTGTTCTCAGCCCCCTCTGCAATGCCATAAATTCTTATGTTGTCCCATCTCGCTTGTCCCACCTGGTCCATTAGCTTGTCTTCCAGCTTAGCTTGTAGCTTTAGCAGCTCCCTCGCAACTCCACCCAGCCCCTGCACTCTTTCCACCCTCTTTGTAATGCACATTTGGGCATTGCCTGTCCTGCTATTTGTAGTCTTTATTTCATCTTTG
Source organism: Hippichthys cyanospilos (assembly GCF_059441005.1). Taxonomy (NCBI): domain Eukaryota; kingdom Metazoa; phylum Chordata; class Actinopteri; order Syngnathiformes; family Syngnathidae; genus Hippichthys; species Hippichthys cyanospilos. The sequence continues at coordinate 21,461,992 of NC_142379.1, read as the reverse complement.
ATTTCGCTGAGCATGTTTGCATTTTACTGCCTGAAGTTCTTAATTCTTCTAGTATGGATTGCAGGTTAGCCACAGATACATTAGCCATTAGCTTTAGCGGGTGTCCATGTCACTTGCAGCAAAATCATCACAGTCTGAATTAGATTTTTCGATCCATGGGACCAGCTTTTGTTCGATTTGGGCATCTCATCAATATTGACTTAAATTTAGTTTGGCTTGTTTATTCATCAAATTAAAAGTAGCATTTCCGAAAACTAAACGAGGAGCTTTGGAATTGTGCTGTTCACCCCATAGCCGCTCACCAGAAGTCCAAAGCTAATTAATTTAAGGTCAAACCTGCAATTGATTCAACTAATTCAACGAAGACCATCAAAAAAGTGTTTACAGCCTACTTGGAAGTTGACCTACAGATGAATGTTACTACACTGATAAATACCTTGAACTCCAGCATTTGCAAAGCATACCGCAGAACTAGAGCATTAGTTACTGGCTCACATTCAATGAGTGGCATTTTCTAGTATTGTGTCACAATACATATGCAAGTAGCAATAGCCTGTCTGAATACATTATGAATGACACAATTGCTGTTTATCCTATGTATTTATTTGAAGGTCATGTCCCATGAATGGGTAGTCAAAGGCTGCATGTTGTTGTTTACAGGCCTCATTATTAGAATAATAGTTTCTCCCATTGCCTGCCTGCTGTCACCATTGAAGAGCTTGCCACAGTTTGAAAAGTCTAATCTCTCACATGCAGGTGTATCACTGCATTGTGTGATTTGTCAACGCAGTCTACGGCTGTGTTGCGAAAGGCACTTCAGTCTTTTTGAGCCAAGACTCAAAACACAAAGAACAAACTCAATTCACAAAAAGGAAAACAGACTTTGCAGAGCCTGATTCTCTAATGAGTGTCAGACATCTTTACGCATGTGTCATTTGTGTGCGTTGCAAACATAACTTCTCTTTGATGTGGATTACATAGAACATCAATACATATCAGAAGGTGGTTTTAATATCTGTCAAGGGATCGTGAGAACTCGAGCTGCCTTTAATATTGTGAGAAATATTTAAAATTGACAAAACTAAACTAAATTGTAGTCGTTTTTTTTTTCCCCCTGACTGAACAAGCACGGTGAGTACGAAAGGGAGTGTTTGGAAGATGTTACAATGTTGCAATGAATTGTAATTCAAGTGTAAATTGTGCTTCCTTGTTTTCATGTTTGGTCAGGTACAGGTTCCTATCTAGGTCATAGTTGGAAGAGCGCCTGTGGCAAGTGCTAGCACAGTCAACTCATCTGTTTGGCATGCAATAAATGTGCGCATTTCTCCATAATACACCTTTTTTGAATGAAAAAAAAAAACTAAAACATCGAGGGCGCGAAACATGAAGCACGATGTAGCGAGGGAACATTGTATTGAAAAGCATTGCAGAGGGTTGAGAAAAGAGCACTGCTTCCACTTTTTAATTAATTAAAAAAAACACATTTAAATGCTGAAAAGGATGTTAATGAATACTCTGTCATTGAATAACATGGTACAAGTCTCGAGCCCTAGCCACTCTCGATGTTGATTCAGACAGTTAGGCATTTCAAACTCAAACAGAAAACAGTGTCAATAGATTAAACGTTAATTACAGTGATCCCTCACGTTTCGTGGTTAATTTTTTTTTGTATGTTTTGCCTATTTTATTTCCTTTCTCCTGTTATTCATCATTACATTATCCTTATTAACATTATTAACATTATTGTATATTCATTAAGAAACTAATAATACTTAATTACAATTTAAATACAATTTGGATATGCGTCAGATCATCAGTCAAGATTGTATTATTCAAGTGTGTTTTAAAACTCTTATAGAGGAATTTAACATAGACCATTTATGTCCAGTACCAGTGAAACACTATTGACACTATTCTCTCTGTCTCTGTCCCTCTGTCTTTCTCTTGCTCTCGTTTTTGCAGGTTGACAAGGCAGTATTGCTTGTCATGACTGACGAGCAAATGGCAAAATACATAACATCATATGGAGACCGACCAGCTGTCCTGTCTTTCTGTGAGCAAACACAGTGCCACAGCACTAATAAAGATATTCTTTTACAGAGCTTAAGAGACAAAATAGGGGCACGCAAAATGAAGTAAAAAAACAAAAGGATCAGTGACTGATACCCCAGATAATCCCCAAAGTACCATGGCCAGAGAACAAAATAGGGCAGGAGAGAAGACTTCTAGAAAGGTTGAAATTGGATGGCTTCATTTTGGTGGTAATGGATACTCTCAATGGCGGAGGCACAAGACAACAACTATTGCTCAGATCATGGAATTAGGAAAGGAACTATTTTTTCCTCATGGATATTCAACAAAAGGGCCATCAAAAGACTTCACATTTGTCATCTGTGATTTTAAAATGAACACGATTCCCTTGGACAACACAGATGGCCAAATGTATGAACAAATTAAACTGAAGTTACTATTTTACCTTCACACAAAAGAGGGAGCTTCAACAGATCACTCCATCTGAAGAAACTATGATGGGAGATGAAGAAATTGACCTGCTTGAAGATGGATCTCACTCAAATGATCCCATCGCACATCTGCAGGATTATTCACATTCATCTGACAGTGTCGGAAGCGCATGCGTTCATGGAACAAGGACAGATGTAAATAATTTGCTCAAAGATTACTCTCCAGTCAATAAATGTATTAAAATTTTCTATCCACATATATCTGTGTGATTTTACATAGCATTATATCCGAGACCGAGACAGCACAAAGTCCAGGTACATCACATCCCTTTCAGTCAATCCCAACAGACATAAAAAAACACTACTGAGGTTAGTTTACATGACCCCTTGTTTGATGAGAGAGATACACTTGTATGGGATTCAGACGATGACCTGGTGATTATAAACTTGGATGTTGAGGAGGATGCAGATGTTACACAGGTAACGTTTTATCTAGAATTTCTGTACAATCATTCTTGAATTTTCATTTTAAATGTTTAGTGGTGTGTCATGTATAACTTGTTTTAAAAACAAATAACAATGCTTTTCTTTAGTGAAAGTGAAAATCAATAAAGTCCTTTTCACTTAATTCTTGGGATTGTAAGTCTGACTTTATCATACTATACTATAGGGCTGCACGATAATGTCCAAAATTAATAATCACGATTGTGTTGGTCAGTATTGACAGCACTGTCAGCACTTTGAGTATTACTATATTGTGATTGAAAACATTTTCAAATTTTCAATAATTGAGGGTGCGCCTTATATATGGAAAAAAAGATTTACAATATGTCATTAATTGAGGGTGCGCCTTATAATCCAATGCACCTTATTGGGCGGAAAATACAGTAAATAATAATGAATGGCAAAAATTGGCACACAGGGCAACACACCCGGGTCGGGGATGAGGTCCTGCCCCAAGTGGAGGAGTTCAAGTATCTCGGGTTCTTTTTCACGAGTGAGGGTAGAATGGAGCATTAGATCGACAGACGGATCACTGCGGCGTCTGCTGTCATGTGGGCTCTGCACCGGTCTGTCGTGGTGAAGAAAGAGCTGAGCCGAAAGGCGAAGCTCTCTGTTTACCACTCGATCTACTTTCCTACCCTCACCTATGGCCACGAGCTGTGGGCTTGTGACCGAAAGAACAAGATCCCGGATACAAGCGGCCGAAATGAGTTTCCTCCGCAGGGTGTGTCCCCTTAGAGATAGGGTGAGAAGCTTGGTCGGATGGGAGGGGCTCAGCGTCGAGCCGCTCCTCGTCCGGGTTGAGAATAGTTAGCTGAGGTGGTTCGCCTCCCCGGTGAGATGTTTCGGGCATGTCCCAGTGGAACAGGGGTGGGCAACTAAAGCCCTCGAGGGCCGGTGTCCTGCATGTTTTCCAATTTTCTCTCCCTAACACACCTGATTTAAACCATTAGCTCATCAACAAGCTCTGCTGGAGCTTGAGAATAATCCTAATCATTTGAATCAGGTGTGTTTGAGAGAGAAAACAGGAAAAGATGCAGGACACCGGCCCCCAAGGCCTGGAATTGCCCAACCCCTGCAGTGGAAGGAAGCGCCGAGGACGACCCAGGACACGCTGGAGGGACTATGTCTCTCGGCTAGCTTGGGAGCGCCTGGGGATCCTTCCAGAAGAGCTTGATGAAGTGGCCGGGGAGAGAGAAGTCTGGGCTTCCTTGCTCAAGCTGCTCCCCCCGCGACCCGACCGGAAGACAGCGGTAGAAGGTGGATGGGATGGGTAACACACCTAACTTACTTGCTGAGTGTAACCCAATGAAAAAAAAGCTTACTTAGAACCAAGCACATTAATTAGTTTTAAGCTAATTTTTTATCACTTAGCAAAATATCATTTTTGGTCATTTCAAACCGAATTTATTCAAATTTTTTGTCAATTGGATTTTTCAAAATGGGTCTTGACAGCGAGCATTGTGTATATTAGGCATCAGGTGAGAAACTAAATGCACACTGGTAAATAATATACTGTATTAGGGTGAGAAAATAAGAGGCTTTTGTCATGCAAACATGTGGGAAACATTGTCCCCTAGTGGTAGTACTTGATTTGACTTGTAATTAAAAAAAAAAGTGCTTGACTTTTTAAATGATAATATCATCGTGCAGCCAATATTATGATCATGATTAAAACTCAATTAACTATGGAGCCCTACTGTACTGTCTATGAAATGTAAAACACCTTTTTTCATTTCTCAAAAACTAGGTGAACTTTTTACTCTATCTAGAATGTTCTTAATTTTGACTCACGGTTATGCTGATGAATAAGACTAATTTAGAAAGATATTTTATAAATAATAGCCTGCAATAAAATTAATGTGTCGCTGAGATGAGTGGAGCACCCATGCAGCTCCTATTACTCTCAGGTGAAGGCCTGCTTACTCAGGATGAGCAGCAGTCCAGACATGACGAGACAGTGCAAACTGCCCAGGTATAACACACCACTTCAAGCAACTCTGATGTTCTCAGGGTTTTCAATAGATAGCAGTTTGAGGAGGGGTGCAGTTTGAAAACAAAAAGATATTTGAGTTGTGAGTTTGCCACAGATAAGAGACACAGGACACCCCAAATTATTTTAATCTTGGTACAAACATGTGCTTAGCTAGGATACTTTGCCCTCTGCTTTAATCATTGACCATTTTAGTTTTGCACCAGTGTGTTCTTCTAGCTGGACAATGGGCTGAATTTGCCCTCAGATTCAAGAAGCCAGTTGTCATCAACAACATCAGCCAGCAGCTCAGGAGTTCTAGACACAAAATGTGCTTCGATATGCAGGGTAACGGTTTTTGATGATCTGTTGGTTGTATTTATGGACAGATGAATCATGAATATGATATTAAAGGTGGACTCCATCAATGAAAAGGATGTTGATGATGCCGGCGTGTCCAGAGAGGTGTACACAGCCTTCTGGGAACAATTTCTGGAACATTGTGAAGGGAAAACAGAGAGAGTTCCGAGGCTTAGGCCAGATTTTTCTGAGACTGAATGGCAAGCTGTAGGACGTATTTGGGTGAAAGGGTTTTTGGACCACGGTGTCATGCTAGCAATGCTGTCGACTGCATTTATTTTAGCGTATATCACTGGAACTTAGTCTGTTGATACAGACATCTTGATGTCATCGTTTCTAAACTTTTTACCACCCATCGAGAGGTCACCTGTTGAGAATGCTCTTCTAGGCAGAATAGATGAAGGGGATCACAAGGATTTGCCTGACCTTTTCAAATGAATGGGTTCCCATTTCTTGCCACAAGAGAACAGCATGAGGTCTACCATTGAAATAATGGCACATAAAGCAATTCTCCAAGAGCCAAAGTTTGTAATTGATTTTTTTTCCAGTCCAATGTCACTTTTTAATTTGATGCTACCAGATAAGAAAAGTGTGTTGGATCTGAAGAAGCCCACAGGCAAAAGAGTGATACAAATGCTTGAAGCAACAAATGGCGCTCTCTCAAAGAGAACAAGCAACTCTAAACAATTTCCAACGTTACATCAAAAATGCTGATCAAGCAAAAGCAGAGAAGTTCCTGGCTTCAACACGGCCATCCAAACAGCGCTCACGAACTTAAAAGGAAAGGACACGTATGTAAGAATGCTCTTCATAGATTACAGCACAGCACTCAACATAGTCATCCCTGACAAACCGACAGATAAACTCCTTATACTTGGTTTTGCACCCCGCATCTGCAACTGGGTCCTGAATTGTCTCACAGGCAGACCCCAATTAGTCAGAGTCCACAACCGCACTTCCAGTAACAGAACTGCAAGCACACGGACTGTGTCGCCTACCAAGACAACACCAGCATAATTAAGCATGCAGATGACACTACAGTCATCAGGCTGATCGCTGCAAGGGTCGAGACAGCATATAGCAAAGATGTGGAGGACCTTGTGGCCTGATGTCACAACACTCTCCACCACAACACAGACAAGACCAAAGAAATGATCATTGACCCAAGGCGGCAGATTGAGCAGCAGAAACCACCATTATTCATCAATGGGACAGAAATGGAGAGGGTGAAAGCCTTCAAATTCCTCAGCAACTACATCAGCGAGGTTCTCACCAGGTCCCACAACACTCTATAGATCATCAAGTCCCAACAGAGACTACTTTCTGAAGAGACTGAAGAAATTTGGCATGGCAGCAAATCTTCTCCAATCACAAAATGGGGCAATATCTTTTTTTTTTTTTTTTACAGCATATACTTATACACTGTAAATTCACAGATGTACAATCCAAAGTGTCCTCTCAACCTCCATCACAGTCTGGTATGGCAACTGTACTGCACAAGACAGAGAGGCTCTCCAGCGTGTGATCAAGACCTCACAGCGCATCTCTGGAGCAGCGTTCCCCTCACTGCAGGACATTTATAACACCAGGGTTCTTCGAAGGACACACAATTTCATCAGGGACAATTCTCACCCACAATTCAACCTGTTTTAACAGACGTTAGAGGAGCCTGAGGGCCAGGCTGCCAGGCTAGCAAACAGCTTCTACCCACAGGCCATCCGGATTCTGAACAAATCCCTGACAACCAATCACTTTACTGCATGCACACGTGTGCCTTATAAATCCTGCACAGTGCAGGAAAGCTGCTAAATACATCATATTTTGCACTACATGATATGTCATCCTCATATGTAAACAGTTTCTCCCACTCCATCTACTCCATAATATTCTCAGAATGTTGGTCAGTTCATTTATTTGTGCGTCATTATTTTGCCCTTATTGCTCTTTTACTCTTTTTTTTTTCCTGTTTTATTGCCTAATTTATTATTTGCATGATTGTGGAATGTAGTCTGCTTGGGAAAGTGAACGGAATAAGAATTTCATTGTGTAGTATTACAATGCATTAGACAATAAAACTCTTGAATCTTGTATCTTGTGTTGGAAAAAAAAAAATGTTCTCCTGGATGGACCACTAAATCTCCCAGGTGTACACATAGAGTTCAAGCGTGAGAGCACCACAAAGATTTACATTTTGCAATGGCAATCCATTAAATGTTGACTCACTCAATCAGAGGAATTGAGCCACTCAGAGCTCTCCATTGCCAGTGCAAAAGAGTTGGCAACAGATACTACTTTTATTTTCCCCTCCCACCACTAAAATATCAAACCTGTCCATCTTCACCCAAGACCTTTTTATTGTCTTATGCTCCAAACAAATAATTAATGCTGGAGGTTGAAATCACCACCTCTTGCAGAAAGTGTTATGACTTATGCATTAAAAAAAGGCAAAATTACCCCTATCAGTTATTCTGATTCCAATGGACAATTATACAATATTCATAGTTGCTTGTCTTTTTCTTTAAGATTGTATTGCATGTGTCTTCAACACATTTTTAAAGCCACTTATTTTTGTAAAAGTTCAATTACACTGTGAAAATTGTAGGTTAAACGCCTAATGCCAATACTTTCTATTAAAATTGCCTTGTGGGTTTTTTTTTTGCTTTAAAGAAAACGTAAATGTGACAAACCTTACATGATTGTCATTGGTGGTGATGTGATTGCATTATGGTTGTCATCTCCATTTATACTAGTAGGTAGTATGCAATACTGAGGTGCAACAATTACCCGTCCATCCATCCATTTTCATTTTATTATTTTTATAGCCGCCTATCTTGGCTTGGGTGGCTGGTGCCTAGTCCAGCAAGGTGGGGGACACCCTGAACTAGTTGCAGAGCAATCATCAACAATGAATCAATTTTATTAAAATAAATCTAGATTATTTTTGCTAACACATTGTTTTCAGATCTATGATTGTACGAAGTAACTCATGAACACAGACTTTTATGGAGGATTTCTGAACGAACAAAGATCAAAAAATAAAATGTGTAACATATAATGGTGGGTAATTTGTAAATAATCAACAAAAGAAATGTGCAAATATCTGCTTGAAACCTTTTTGTGGTGCCCATGGGCAACAGGCAGTCCCTGAAGATCAGATGAGTAGCCCGCAGGCCTGATCTGCAAATAGCTTACAAAAGATAGAACATTGGTGATTTTATACCAATTTTACAATTATGCATGTACAGTGGATCCCCATGTTGCAGCGTCCCTGACTTACATTGTTTTCATGTTGCAATGCGGAATACTGAGTTTTTTTCATCCCATTTATGACATTTTCCCCATTATGCGACTAAAACAAGTCATGACCCTAGAGGTTTGGCTGTATTTGTGTTGTTTCGTCTCCATCTGCAGATGGTTTTAGGTAGTTTCACCTATTTTCATTTGTCGTCCCTGCAACGCGTCACTACAATGCTGATCTGCTATTTGTTGGCGTCTCCTCATGGAGATGGTGGTCTGCTATTGGTCGGCCTCACTCGTTTTATAGTGGTCGAACGGTAAAGCTTTGGTTGATTGTGAGTGGTTACAAAACCATATATATAGTGCATTTTACTGCTTAATTCAAAGTTGAAAGTGTTAGCCATTAGTCCCAAGATTGCTAGTGATGTTAAAGTGGCAAGTAAGAAGATGATTTATATGGACACGATGCTGGAGATAACCCTTATTAGGGAATATGGGCATAACATTTGGCACTCAAAGGTAAATAAATCCTGTCTATATTTTTTATTTATGTTTTCTGATTGTATACATGTATATTATACACATTAGCTATTTAACATAGGTTTGGATTGCCCGTCATACTGTGAATTCTCCTTACAAGCCCAACCGCGGAACGGATTAATCTTGTAACATGGGGGCCCACTGCATTACATTTACATTACATATGACTCTTGATTTACATATTAACTACAGCTGTTCCTTAGTTATTGTGTAAAATCGTTGACATGATTGGTGTCACATGATTGGTTCACATAAATTGCTAGCCCTTCTTATTACTCAATACCAAAGAAGTAGTTCTCGGTTTCAAAAAGGTTGGTGACTCCTGTCCTAACTTATGAATAATTCCAGCTATTCAGATGCTAAGACATCCTGAAAATAAAGCTGGCCAAATGTATTTATGACTTTGAAACATTAAGAAAAACTGTATGAGTGACAACATCAGTCAATATCAATTTTGTCAAGATATGCAGGATCACTAGAATATATATCGTGTTTTTAATACACTTTAGCAAATCTAGAAAATCTTGATTTTTGGGGCCCATCGCGATTGCTGATCTTTTTGTGATTGGATCAGTTTAAAAGTAACTGATCACTGATCCAATCACAAAATGGGGCAATATCTTTTTTTTTTTTTAATTTATTTACTGCATTTACTTATATATTATACATTTTGCCATGTCCAACACTGACAGAGATGCACAGGTAAAAACAGCAATGACCTCTTGAAGGTATTCAAAAACTGGCCAAACATAAAGTCAACATCAGTGAGGTAAAACAAAAACAAAATTAAGATTAAAAATAATGGATGAATCAAATCAAAATAACATTACAGCACCAAATATATGCCCCAAATGGGGAATTGATTCTACAAAAATATTCATGAAGCAAGAAAAAAGTCAAACTAGTGCAAACAAAAAGTGTATTTATTGCCCCTCAAAAAAATTCTTAAAACAGAACCTGTGGGACAAATCACTTTTTCTGAATACAGTGGCAAATATTGGCCAATCATGATCAAGCTGATCAGCCTGTATGGTCTAGTTTTAAAGGTTTCTTTTCCACACAATTTGCTCCTCTTAAAATTTTCACATGGACCAAAAAGTGGTAATCACAAAAATTAAATACATTTGTAGCAATATTAACTTATGTAGCATAGATTTTTTGAGTGGGCGACTTGGATACCCTGCAGATTATGGATTCCATTATCGTTCCCCATTACACTTTCAGCTATTTTTAATACATTGATTGGTGCATCCCTGCCTCACAAAATATTTCAGATTAGCATATTTTAGAATATTCATTGTCATAAAAATCATTTTAATGCTGTATATAGTGGGAAATTTACTTTTCTGGAAAGCTATAAAATCATTTCACATTACTTGAAATGTTGCTCATTAAGACATTTTTTGTGCAGTTCTATTCAATACCTTTCTTTTCCGCAGTGTCAAGTCCACTTACTCTCAATATTGCCTCCCCTCACCACGGCCACCGATCCTTCCCCCACTGCTTTCAACCAACTGTACTCTCGCCCAATCTCTTCATTTGGTAAAGAGTGGAAATGCCTCCCATTGGGCTCACAAGTGGCCTATCCTGAGGGCCGGCTGAGATTAATGCCTGTGATCCAGCTGTGCTGATTTACTCCCGGCACCAGGCAAGGAATGAGAAATTACACCGCAACAGAGGATGAGGGCTAGACTGACCAAAAAAGAACAAAGGAGACACATTTCATGTGTAGAATGAAGGCCTGCTCTATTTTCTTTTTTTCTGAAAACATTTTTCTTCACTTCTCAGTGACCACTGATAAGTGTTTGTGTATTCCCCGCATACAATGAACAAAAATGTCATAATCATGTTTTCTTTTATTTGAGAATTCTTGGTACAAAAGAAATGCCACAGCATTTTTCTGAAGAGTTGAAAAAAGTATTGGTGTATGCTCTGACGTAATTTTTTGCCCTCAATGTCAGAATTTTTTTGTTTGTGATCACCCCTTCTTTTTGCTCTTTCCTCCTCTCGTTTCCCGGCTGTTGATTTTTATTTTCCCAGGGTTTCTCCCGCCCTCTCTTGTTTCCTGGCTTTTACTTTCGCCAACTGACAGAAACATAACGGATGGGCGGCCTTTATGAGGACTGCTGCTCAATAGCTGCATTGTTTTGAATGGTATTGTCTGTCACACTGGACGTCTTTCCTGTCTGAAAAGAACTTATTAGTGAGACAAGTGACATAAGCACAGGCAATAGGCGGGGTACATCCTGAGCAACATAATTCAAGATATACTTTATCATCATTAAAACACACGTGTAATGATGGCAACAGCTGGAGCCATCCAAGAAACCTATAAAGACATTGATTAACTAGGTATTTGGCCTTGTTGTCCTAATCGGGATGACCCATACAAGAATTCAGAAGAGAAAAATAAGAAAACACAGGGGTAAGGGAAGGGACAAAAAAACGAGTCTTTAGCCACACCTCAAAGAGGGCAGACCATAAGCCTGGAAAAAAACCTTGCAAATGCGTGAACAAAAAAAAAAGACAATAGCACACATCTCAAACAACATCTACAGTAGATGGCCAGGGGAGGGTGGTGATGGGGGTTGGAGGACATGACAAAGGCCTGCTATGAGCAGCCAGATTTCAGCTCTTCCCCAGAAGGTCACATCCCATGAGCAGGAGTTCAAGACCAGCAGTGAAGTTGAAGATAGGGGTTGTGCATGTATGACATATGCGGATCTGTGTGTGTAATTGTGTCCATGAGCTACCAGTCCAGCCCAACCAACAGTCTTAAGGCCACCTTAAAAGAGTAGGAAATTATAGTGTCTCACAGATTTCTTCATCTTCCGAGAGAAAAGGGTCAAGAAAAGATGTCTTTGTACGACTTCTTTTCTCGAAAGCGGTCTCCACATGACCTCTTTTCATCTGTGAAGCCCTTTGAGACTTCGGTGATTTAGGGCTATATAAATAAAATTTGATTTGATTTGATTTGAAGATGGCAGTTGTTGTGGGAGCAGGATGATCAACAATGTGATTGACCTTGGAGCAATAGCATGAGACTCTGAATGGGCTTCAGTTAGCCTAATTAACAATAATATGCCAACTTTTCCATGATGACAACCATTTTGCTCTGCATCCAGTTTGCAGTTCAGGTCACTCGTAGCATGAGTCTGAGAGTTGATTGCGAGCCTTACACCTTCAAGGAAGACGAGCAGCTTTTTATTCAATCTGGCCGTGCCCCCCTGGCAAACTTTGTGATACATTAGAAATGTGATGCCCCAACAAGTAGGATCCTTGTTATCAAAATTCCAATAATGTAGATATCTTCCACATCTTAAATGGACACATCATCCTCCACTTGTTCCATTGGTCCATGGTATATCTGAAGACATAATTCCCAGATGGGTGATAAAGGTGGGAATGGGCAGAGCAAAGAACCAGGCAAAAAAAAAGCCCACAGTAAAAACAAACAACTTTCACACTCACAAACCTACAAAATAGTTTGCAGCGCACAATATATCTACTGTGTGTCAAGTTTTGGTTGGGTTTGTTGCTTTCCTCGGGTTGTGTAGTGTTAGTTCAGGTCCTTAGTTCATGTTTTGGTTTCCCTCACGTCTGCCTTTCCTCCGTGTCTCGTTAACCTGCTTCCAACGCCTCTCGTATTCCTCCAGGTGAGGAGAGTCAGACAAGCTGTAAAAGAAGTTCTATTGTGGCTGTCTCTCCTGTGGCACCCCAAAAGGACCTGACAGGTACCGATTTGCCAAGTGCAGTGCGGCCTTGGCGGTCCCCAAGGCAAAAACTTGGGTGTAGGAGGAGTTCAGTGAGGCCATAGAAAACAACGTCTGGATGGCTTCGAAGAAATTCTAGTCCACCATTTAATGTCATTCAATGGAGAGGGAAACAGGACACTATCAACACTGCATACAGTGGAGATAGGGCACTGCTGACTTCAACTCAGGACGTTCTGAGCCGATGTGCAGAATACTTCAAAGACCTCCTCAATTCCACCGACATCTTTCTTTGAGGAAGCAAGTGTCTGGAGAAGCCGAGGTGGGCTCTCCTATCTCTGGGGCTGAGGTCGCCGAGGTGGTCAAAAAATTCCTTGGTGCAAAGGCTTCAGGGGTGATGAGATCCGCACGGAGTTCCTAAAGGCTCCAGATGTTGTAGGACTGTTGTGGTTGTCACGTCTCTACAACATCATGGAGACAATGAGGACAGTGCCCCTGGATCCCCCTTTTTAAGAACTACAGAGAGATCATACTCCCCAACCTCCCCATTAAGCTCTATTCGGGGGTGCTGGAGAGAAATGGGTGCCGGCCATCAGGGTGTCGAACCTCGGATTCAGGAGAATCAGTATGTATTCTTCCAGAATGGCCATGGAACAATGGGTTTGCTCTACTAGCTTGCCAGGATCCTTGATGCATGGAGTTTGCCCAACTGATCTACATATGCTTTGTGGGCTTGGAGAAGGCATTTGACCGTGTCACTCAGGGATTTCTGTGGAGGATGCATTGGAAGTACGGGGTACCAGACACCCTCATACAGGCTGTTTGATCCCTGTAGGACTGATGTCAGAGTTTGGTCCGCATTTCCAGCAGTAAATCGATTTAATTTCTGGTAGGGTTAGACTCCAAGGCTTCTCCTTGTAACAGATTCTGTTCATTACGTTTATGGACAGAATCTCCAGGCGCAGCTGAAGGATTGACGGTGTCCGTTTTGGGGGTTTAAGCATTGCATCTCCGCAATTTGCGGATGATGTGGTACGGTTGGATTATTCAGACCGTGACTTGCCACTCTCATTCTATTTAATTGGTGGTTGCTCTCTTTCCAAAGAGGTTTGACCTTGAAGCACTGACACAGGATTTTATCATAGAATAGTTAGGATAGCATGACAAGTGTCACATGAGGAGCATGTAAAACTTTGTATAATTAATTAGTATTTAGCGAATGTGAATTTCTTAAGGCCCAGGGGTGTCCAAACTCGGCCCTCGAGGGCCGCTGTCCTGCATATTTTTCAGGTTTTTTTCCCTCACACACCTGATTCAAATAATCAGGATCATTATCAGGCATCTACTGAGCGTGTTGATCATTTGAATCAGGTGTGTCGGGAAAGAAACCTGGAAAACATGCGGGACAGCGGCCCTTGAGGACCGCATCTGGACACCCCTGCCCTTAAGCCAAGCAAATCCCTTCTGGTTTGCTGTATAGAAGGGGGAATAATTCTAATTCCAGCCTTTGGAGCAGACAAACCTCTATGATGTTTGTTTCTATTTGGTTTGCTCCACCCCACATGCGTACAGTGGGTTAGGCCTGCTGCCCCATCTGTGGAGGCTGGCCAAGCAGGGGCCATGTCCAGTCCTGAAGCGATTGAGTGTGGACCACTGTCTCGTGGGATGTTGGTGCCTGGGAGCTAATGTGTTCCCATTTGCCTCTTGAATGAAATAACTAAAAATGATGGTTTTGCTCTGATCATTTGACCCTATAAAGTCTCACTGTATTCAAGTTTTGTTCAAGTCACTGTAATGATTTAATATACTGATTTGCCTATTTCAACTTATTAAGTTCTTGAATACTGGCACTGACTTCCTGTGAAGCAAAATTCCACAAAAATCTTATGCTTGTGTTTGTCTTGCTCGTTTACCTACGTGAACTCTGTGCAAGTGTGTTACATGCCGGATTCAGATGTATTCAATTAGCTTCAATTAGAAAAAAATTAGAAAAAAAAAAAAACTTTTGCCAATTGAAAAGGCGTAAGATTATCAGGCCTACACCATGTTTACATATCAAGTTGCACCATATTATATTCACAGAGAATGCAACTTAAACAGATCAGTGACAGCTTTCCTGACCTTAAAGTAGAAGGCCATTGACTTGATCTGTAGCACAAGGTCTCATTGATTAGTTGGTGAAAATAACAAATGATTTGTCATGTCCACAGACAAAATGACTCCTGTGCGTGCATGCACACTGTTGTCTCGTGTGTGTGTGTACGCGTACCACACAGTGGTGCATATTCTTTTTTGTGGGTTACTCATATGAGCATCAGGACATAGTATTTGGTATGCACCCTTTCTTTCATTAGACGCTTCCTCCAAGTTCTTCTTAGTGTCACTAACATATTAGCAGCGCAGCATCTGTGTGCACACAACCAGTCTGCTTCCTTGAAATGTTGCATAAATCCATCCGTTATAATTTGCAAGGTTTATTTGGGACCCAGTTTGATTAGTCCAATTAATTCATAGGTAAATTCTCCATCATCTGTAAAGTCACAATGTAAACAATCTCATTCCCAAGAATGATATAAAGCCCAGACAGCCAGTTTAATCCAAGTCAGTGAACAACCAAATACTCTCAGTATCGGAAAACATGAGACATGCGTGCTTAGCTTCATGAAAGGCGAGGAGAAAATTATTACATATAGCTCACATTGTTCTTGCAGTTTGTCTCGTCACTGAACAAGAAGGGGAATATCTTTTGCTTCTTCTGTGTTCATCAAAACTTGATTTACACAACAGGGCAGTATCAGACCAAGTAAAAAAACAAAAAGACTTTATGATGCTACGTCAACCAACATTGTTGCTGGATGGCATATTTCAATCCAATTCAATTCAATTCAATTGTTGTTGTATGGGTGGGAGCTAGCTTTCTGATAGACAGGATCTGCATTATCACCTTTGGTGAGTATATTTTGATTATATTATCCATCCATCGATCTTCTTAGCCCCTTATCTTTACTTGGGTCACAGGCTTGCCAGAGCCTTACCCAGCTGTCTTCCGGCAGTAAACAGTGGACACCCTGCACTGGTTGCCAGCCAATCGCAGGGCACACAGAGACAAAGAACCAATCACAAAAACACCAAACAGCAATATTGAGTGTCCAGTGTACAAACTATATATGTTTTGAGGAATGTGGGAGGAAACCCACTTGGGCTCGTGGTGAAGATGCAAACTCCAAACAGCACCCAGGACATCCATTTTCTACAGCCGCTTATCCTCACTAGGGTCGCAACCACAGCTGACTTCAGGCAGTATGCGGATGACACACTGAAATGGTTGCCAGCCATTTACAGGGCACACAACCAACCATTCACACACCCAATCACTCATTATATTATATTATATTATATTATATTATATTATATTATAGTATATATTATACAGTGGGCCCCCGTGTTATGACCTTAATCCGTTCAGCGGTTAGGCTCGTAACTCGAATTCGCCGTATGACGGGCAATCCAAACCTATGTTAATTAGTGAATGCATGCAACGCGTGCAAAAACCTTAGGTAATAACATCACGACTTTATACACATATTAAAAATTAGTAACATAATCTACTGTACAGTTAAATTAGGTAACATAAATATACAAAGTAAAAATGACATTTACCTTCGGGGCGACGTGACTTGAGCTGGTGGTGGGTGGAGGCGGAAGGGAGCAGAGATGAACCTGCAGAATTTTTTTTTCTTAAACGAAAACTTTTTTTTAAACAATGATTTTTTTTGTTTAAACGAGAACTTTTTAAAACAAGAACTTATTTTTAAACGAGACCATATCACCGGCGATTTCCTTCTCTTAAATCCATAATAGAAGAAGCCTCTCCATTTTGTTGTTGACCGAGGTCCGTCCCCTGGCAAGGAAAATCATGCCCTTAGAAGACTTGCTTTAATAGCTTCCTTGTTCTTGAGAATTGTATCGATTGTCAAGCGGTTACGGCCATACTCACTAGCAAGGTTAACTATGCATGCGCCTCCTTCGTATTTTTTTATTATATCGTGCTTCGTTTCTATTGTCATCATCCTATTACTTCTTCCTTTACTGCCACTTGCAATTTTAGAAGCCATGTCTGACAGATAAAAGCTAAGATAAAAGTTTGCAAAGTCTTCACAACACACCGACCAGCTCGTGCCATCAACCAAGATAGGGAGTTTGGCCAATATCATATCGGCATTTCTTGTGATTGACGTGACGCCGGCCAATAGCATATCGGCATCTCCGTGACTGCCTTAATCGACCAATAGCATATCGGCATTTCTATGACATGCGAGAAAAGTTGTTTTTGTTGATGCAGCAAAGCGAAAAATAGGGTGGACACACTGACCAGCACGTTGGATGGTTCATAAGACGAAAGGTTTTTGCGGAAGAGGGGGACAAAAAAACGCCGCGGTCCACGTCGTAAAATGAAATTACGTAAAACGGGGTTCGTAAACCGGGGTCCCACTGTATTATATTATTACATTATATCATATTACAGTATATTATAATGAATGTTACAGTAAACTCAGAAAAGCTGTGCAGATCATTAGTACCTAATACTAATCAAGGGTGACAAATTGTATATTAATGACATACTAAACAGAGTGGACCCCCGGGTTACAGCGTCCTTGGCTTACATTTTTTTTCATGTTGCGATGTGGAATACTGAGTTTTTTCGTCCTCTCTTTAAGGTATTTTCCTTGCTTTGCGACAAAAACAACTGTCATGACCCCAGGGGGTTGGCTGTATTTGTGTTGTTTTGTCTCCATCTGCAGGCAGTTTTAGGTCATTGCACTTATTTTCTGTTGCTGTCAACGCCTCCATGCATTGCGTCACTACAATGCTAGTCTAATATTGGTTGGCGTCTTCTTACGGAGATGCTGGTCTGCTATTGTTCGGCCTCACTCGTTTCAAAAATGGTAGAATGGTAAGGCTTTGTTCTATCTTGAGTGGGTACAAAACCGTATTTATAGTGCATTTTACTGCTTAATTAAAATTTGAATGTGTTAGCCATGGGTCCCAAGATTGCTAGGTATGTTAAAGAGAGAAGTAAGAAGATGATTTAAATAGAAATGAAGATGGACATATTCAAGAAATAGGAATCTAACCTAGCCTAGGCTAACCTTACTAGGAAATATGGGTATAACAAACACAACACAAAGGTAAATTAATCCTTTCTATATTTTTTGTTTGTGTTTTCTGATTGTATACATGTATATTATATATAAGTAGCACTTACTATACTATTTTGTTACCAATTTTCATTATGCATGTACAATTTTGATGTTTTTCCCTGGCGTTCTAAACGCATTAGCTATTTAACATAGGTTTGGATTGAATTCACCTAAAGAGCCCAACCGCTAAATGGATTAATCTTGTAACACGGGGGCTCACTGTACTTTATACGTAAAACTAAAAGCAGCAAAACCCAACAGAAAAATCAACAGCCAAGGGATGGTAAAACGAATATTATTTATTTCAACAAGAATATTAGTTTTTCTTTTAATAAACTTTGCTTGATGCTGGTTGCTCTAATATCAAGAGAAGTATCCTCTGATAGCCCTGGAGAGGATATACAGTATATATATATATATATATATATATATATATATACAGTATATATATATATATATATATATATATATATATATATATATATATATATATATATATATATATACAGTATATATATACAGTATATATATACACAGTATTTATATATATATATATATATATATATATATATATATATATATATATATATATATATATATATATATATATATATATATATATAGCGAGAGAAAGACAGAGAGAGAGAGAGAGATTTATTCCTTCTCTGCTGGCCTAACTTAGCTTGACATCATTATCACAACTCTTAATAACTTTAATGAAAGTCAGTTTGATTTTAAATTCATTTTTACTATATATATATAAATATATATATATATATATATATATATATATATATATATATACAGTGATCCTCCCTACTTCGCGGTTAATGGGGGCTGTCAACCCCCCGCAAAGTAGGGTATCAGCGCCTAGATTTCTATGTACGCCCCAATATAGCCACAGTAACCATAAAAAATCTTTTTTTTTTTTGTATTTTTTGCCTATTTTATTTCATTTCTCCTATTATGTAACATTACATTATCGTTATTAACATTATTGTATATTCATTAATTAACTAATATTGTGTTGCCTTTACGGCTAAATTAACGAAATATTTGTTTAATGTTATTGTTTTGTTGGGGAGTAAAGTTAATCCCGACAAGTACTTCCGGTTTATGATGACGCACTTCCGGGTTGCGATGTTATTTCCGTTTCCGGCGTGGGTCGCGCGTGAAAGGGAAGATGACCGTGCCCATCGTGCGGCATTGAGTTCATCCGACGCCATCCGGGTTGAATTTATCAGGCAGGAACGCCGTAAGTCTTATTTTTTTATAGTTTACTTATGTAAGAGTCAATGTTTAGATATATTTTGTCAAGTTGTTTTTTGTAAAACGATCGATGCACCTTTTGTTTGTTATTTCAGTTTTCACCACAAATGCAAGGATTCAAAAACTCACAATAAACGAGGCAACGTGAAAGAAGGATTCTTTTTGTGGTTTAACTTGGTGTCATCAACAATCAACGTTGAAAACACTACAGTGAAAAGGCGTCATTCGATGATTCATCGCCGTCAACATGGCATCCAGTAACAAGTCTACTCACAGTTCGGCTCACTCGTCTTCATCAGTGATGAGCGCAGCCCATGCTCGAGCTAAAGCGGAGGCGGCCAAGGTGAGAGCATCATATGCAACCGAAGAAGCACGGTTGAAAGTGGAAAAAGCACAAAGTGAATTGGAAAAAGTCAAACTCGACGCGGAATTGGAAGTGTTATCATTGCATAGGGAAGCTGATGCAGCCATCGCTGAAGCAAAAGTGCTTGAGGAAGCGGAAGCAATCCGAGTGAAGTCTGAAAGTAGGCCTTCTCTATCAGAGAAAGAAAAAATGATCATTACGAGTGAATACGTAAGATCCCAAGTGGAAAATGAACAGACTTTACGGCCTCTAGAGTTACCCAACATTGCTAGTTCACGAGCAAGTTCACCCAGCACGCTAGTAACAAGGCAAAGACGCAATGATGACAGTTCGGAGCCGCCACCAATTGGCTGTCAACCAAGACTTACAAAGGACAATGTTGCTGCTCTAACTAATCACAGTATACTCAATCAACAGAGAGTTGAAACAAAACCTAAATTGGAAAAAACAAACTATCCTCTCAATCCATTCAGCCCTCCGTACGCACCTTATGGTGCCACTCCTGGCAGCATTTCACATCCAGCAGAGCCGTTTGCTCAATATATGGCACGGCGAGATCTTGTCATTTCGGGACTTTATGAGTTTGACGATAGACCAGAAAATTACAGAGCATGGTACTCATCATTTAATGGTGCAACAGCTGAGGTCCAACTTAGTGCTATCCAACAACTAGATCTCATGACAAAATGGCTAGGGAAGGAGTCCAGCGAACAAGTGAAACGAATTCGTTCGGTACACGTCAACAACCCCTCGTTAGCTTTGCGTAAAGCATGGGAGAGACTAAGCGAATGCTATGCAGCACCTGAAATAATCGAAAAGTCGCTGTTTGAAAGATTAGACAGCTTTCCTAAAATAACATTTAAAGACAATGTTATGTTGCGCGAATTAGGGGATCTGTTACAAGAGATTCAAGGAGCTAAAGATGATGGCTATCTCCCTGGTTTGCTCTTTCTCGACACCTCTCACGGTATTAGCCCGATTGTAGACAAACTCCCATTTGGACTCCAGGAAAGGTGGCTGTCACACGGCTCTCAATATAAAGAGGAAAATCAAGGTTGTTTCCCACCTTTCGAATATTTTTGCAATTTCATATGCAGAGAAGCTAAGAAGCGCAACGATCCAAGTTTCATTCAGCAAACCTACCAAATGCAGACAAAATCAGGAAAATTGTATGCGGGGAAATTAAAGGCCAGCAAATCAATCGCTGTGCACAAAACCAACGTTTCATCCATTAGCAAAGACCTCGAAAAGACTTGCCCATTGCATAATAAACCACACCGTCTCGAAAATTGCAGAACGTTTAAGAGCAAGCCACACAACGAAAGAAAGGCCTTTCTTAAAGAGAAAGGAATCTGCTTTAAATGTTGCGCTTCAAATACTCATTTGGCAAAAGATTGTAAATCTACGGTAAAGTGCTCTGAATGCAACGGAACCAATCATGTCGTAGCCATGCATTATGGTCCTTCCACACAGGACAACGAGGCTCCGTCGCCCGCGCAAGAAGATGGCGGGGAGGGAGAAAATGTAGGCGGTGTCACAACAAGCTGCACAGCCGTATGCGGCCCAAGTCAGTGGGGTCGTTCATGTTCGAAAATATGTCTCGCACAGGTGTTTCCTCGAGGTCAGAAGAGCAGGGCTATCAAAGCTTACGTGATATTGGATGATCAGAGCAACCGTTCTTTAGCTAGGCCTGAGTTCTTTGAACATTTTGAGATCAAAACTGAACTGCTCTCTTACAAACTTAAAACGTGTTCTGGTATGGTAGAGATGTGTGGCAAAGTGGCAGAAGGCTTTGAAATCGAATCACTAGATGGGTCAGCAGTCGTCCCTCTACCACTGCTAATTGAGTGTCGAGATATTCCAAACAATAGGAGCGAAATCGCAACTCCTAGTGCAGTACTGAATCAGCCACACCTTCACTCCATAGCAAAGTGTATCCCAGACCTGGATCCAAATGCTGATATACTTCTGCTATTAGGACGTGATGTTTTGCGGGTACACAAGGTCAGGCAGAGAATAAATGGTCCTCACAATGCGCCTTTTGCCCAACGGTTAGATTTAGGCTGGGTTGTTGTCGGTGAAGTTTGCTTAGGTAAAGTACACAAGCCAACAGTCAGTTCTCTCAAGACGGTAGTTTTGGAAAATGGTTGCACTAGTGCTTTCAGACCATGCAATAGTCTTTTGCAATTAAAAGAAACACAACACACAGATAGGTCAGGCAAGGCACCTGAAAAGACACTTGGACAAACAGTGTTCAATAAAACAGATAAGGACAATAAACCAGCTCTGTCAATTCAGGACACTCTCTTCCTAGATCTCATGGACAAATCTATGTACAGAGATAAACATAATAATTGGGTGGCCCCACTTCCGTTCAAAAATCCTCGTCAGCGATTGCCAAATAATAGGGAACAGGCAATCAGTAGGTTCTCATCTCTAGGACGCAACTTAAACAGGAGACCTGAAATGCAACAGCAATATGTGGAATTCATGGGAAAGATTTTCTACAATGGCCATGCGGAAATAGCACCTCCACTAAAACAGGAAGAAGAGTGCTGGTACCTCCCAACATTCGGAGTTTACCACCCACAGAAACCCAACCTGATCAGGGTTGTTTTCGATTCAAGTGCCCAGTTTGCTGGCATTTCGCTTAACAACGTCTTACTGACTGGTCCTGATTTGAACAATACGCTCATTGGCGTTCGTTTCCGGAAAGAGAGCATCGCCATCATGGCCGACATACAGCAAATGTTTCACTGCTTCAGAGTACTCGAGGATCACCGCAACTTCCTTCGCTTTCTGTGGCATAAGGACAATGACATGAACAAAGAAGTCGTCGACTACGGCATGAGAGTTCATGTGTTTGGCAATTCACCTTCTCCTGCTGTAGCTGTTTATGGACTTCGTAGAGCCATTAAAGCAGGTGCAGAAAACTATGGCGCTGCGCTGACACTGTCAACTTTGTGGAGAGGCATTTTTACGTGGATGATGGCTTGATATCGGTGCCCTCTCCTGCTGAAGCTATCGACTTGCTTCAAAGAACACAAGCCTCGCTCGCTGACTCAAACTTGCGCCTGCATAAGTTTGTTTCCAATTCACAGGCAGTTATGCGAGCATTTCAGCCAGAGGACTGCGCCCAGTCCATCAAAGACTTGGATCTAGGTGTTGGAGAAATCCCATCTCAACGAAGCCTTGGCCTCATTTGGGAAGTACACACTGACACATTCACTTTCTCAGTGGCTACTGCAAACAAACCATTCACCCGACGATGTGTACTGTCTTCTGTTAACAGTATTTTTGACCCATTGGGCTTGTTAGCACCCATCACAATCCAAGGAAGACCTCTCCTCAGTGAGCTCACCTCAGAATGTTCAGATTGGGACACACCTCTCCCAGAGGAAAACCAAAACAAATGGGAAACATGGAGAAATTCCCTGCAGGACTTGAAAGAACTACATGTTCCTAGAGCCTACACATGCACCTCACTCAGTAAAGCATTCCACAAAGAGCTTTGTCTGTTCTCGGATGCTTCAACGAAGGCTATCGGAGTTGTAGCTTACCTAAAGGCAGTTCAAACAGATGGAAAAGTTCAAGTTGGATTCATAATGGGAAAAGCAAAGCTGGCTCCTTTGTCAGAGCCTACAATACCAAGACTTGAACTCTGTGCAGCAGTCTTGGCTGTAGAGATGGCCGACCTCATCCAGGATGAGTTGGATCTACAGTTTGATGCTGTAAATTTTTATACAGACAGTAAGGTGGTGCTGGGATACATATGCAATGTATCGAAAAGGTTCTACACATATGTCCACAACAGAGTACAGCGTATTCACCAGTCATCAAGACCCGAGCAATGGCATTATGTGCGCACTGAGGAAAACCCAGCAGATCAAGCGTCAAGATTCTTGTCAGTCAGGCAACTCTTAAAATCCACATGGCTCACCGGACCACTCCTGCAGCGACGACAGAAGTAAGTGAACTGTTTGACTTAATTGAACCAGAGAATGATTGTGAAATTAGGCCACAGGTTAAAGCATACGCTACACACCTTCAACTGCCTTTCAGTAAACGTTTTGAGCGCTTTTCAACTTTTAGTTCCGTGGTCAGAGCAGTTGCTACCCTAATTCATGTCGCAAAAAGCTTCAATAGCACTAACATTAACACTGAATGTAAAGGCTGGCACAAATGTCACCTGCCTCGAACAACTGACGAGATGTTGCAAGCAAAGAATGTTATACTCAAAGAAGCTCAGAAAGCCCATTTTGGAAGGGAAATTTCTGCCATGATTGCCAACAAACCAATCACAAACCAAAGCGCCTTACACAAACTTAACCCAGTTTTACAAAATGGTCTTATTTCTGTTGGAGGCCGGCTCAGACACTCAGAAATAGAGGTCTTTGAAAAGAACCCAGTCATTCTACCCAAAGAGAGTCACATCTCTGTTCTGCTCACTCGGCACCATCACGAACGTGTAAAACATCAAGGCCGTCACTTGATGGAAGGAGCAATCAGAGCTGCTGGACTTTGGCTCATAGGAGGAAAAAGACTTGTCAATTCAGTAATTCACAAATGTGTGACGTGCCGCAAATTACGTGGTAAACAAGAACAGCAACGCATGGCAGATTTACCACCGGAGCGAACCAAAGTCTGTCTTCCTTTTACTTATGTTGGACTCGACGTCTTTGGTCCATGGCCCATAAAAACGAGACGCACCAGGGGAGGACAAGCGGAAAGTAAGCGGTGGGCCTTGTTGTTTACCTGCATGAGCTCGAGAGCTGTACATATCGAGGTGATCGAGTCTCTAGACACATCCAGTTGCATAAATGCCCTCTGCCGCTTTTTTGCATTGAGAGGCCCTGCCAAACAGCTGCTGTCAGATCGTGGCACCAATTTCATTGGAGCGTCAAAAGAATTGGGAATGGACAGGTCGATTCAGCAATACCTAACTGATCAGGACTGCAGCTGGAAATTCAACCCTCCACACGCCTCCCACATGGGAGGATCTTGGGAGCGCATGATCGGCGTTGCCCGGAGGATCCTTGACTCCATACTACTCAGAGACAAAGTACAACTGACTCACGATGTATTGTGCACACTCATGGCCGAAATCACAGCTATCATCAATTCAAGACCACTTCTCCCAGTTTCGTCTGATCCAGAGAATCCTTTCATTCTGTCTCCATCAACACTCCTGACACAGAAATCCGGACTTTCACCTCCACCTGGAAACTTCACAGAGAAAGACTTGTACACCAAGCAATGGAGACAGGTTCAAGCTCTTGCCAATCAGTTCTGGACACGCTGGAGGAGAGAGTATTTGCCCACATTGCAACAAAGACAAAAATGGACTGTATCCCGCAGGAACTTACAGGTTGATGACCTGGTTCTGCTTAGGGACAAGCAGGTTGCACGTAACAGCTGGCCCCTGGCACGAGTTACAGCAACCTTCCCAGGCAAAGACAATGAAGTGCGAAAAATAGAGATAAAGACATACGACCAAGGAAATGTAAAAACTTTCGTCCGACCAGTGACAGAAGTTGTTCTTCTCATGGCAAAGAAGTGACTGTATATTGTTATGTTGAGTAAAGTGGCCTGGTTAGGCCAGACGGGGAGTGTGTTGCCTTTACGGCTAAGTTAACGAAATGTTTGTTTAATGTTATTGTTTTGTTGGGGAGTAAAGTTAATCCCGACAAGTACTTCTGGTTTATGATGACGCACTTCCGGGTTGCGATGTTATTTCCATTTCCAGTGTGGGTCGCGCGTGAAAGGGAAGATGACCGTGCCCATCGTGCGGCATTGAGTTCATCCGACGCCATCCGGGTTGAATTTATCAGGCAGGAACGCCATAAGTCTTATTTTTTTTTATAGTTTACTTATGTAAGAGTCAATGTTTAGATATATTTTGTCGAGTTGTTTTTTGTAAAACGATCGATGCACCTTTTGTTTGTTATTTCAGTTTTCACCACAAATGCAAGGATTCAAAAACTCACAATAAACGAGGCAACGTGAAAGAAGGATTCTTTATGTGGTTTAACTTGGTGTCATCAACAATCAACGTTGAAAACACTACGATTATTACTTAGTTTGTTGAGAATTTGTTTTCAGGACTGGTTATCTGCACCAAGACTCCGGTGAAAGAGTACGCAAGTCATCACGTTGAACTTCACATTTATTTTGGCTCATGTATGGTGTATCATGTAGTATCTGTTGAATAATAAATCAACAACAATCTTAAAGTCAGTCAACTAACATATTCTTAATCTATGAATCTATGAACTTAATCTATGAATTTACTGTATTTTTAGCCGACATTAGCGGGTTAGCAAAAACTAACAACAACTACGAACTATAAAGTGCAACCTCTACACAAACGAACACATAAACAGAATAAACACTCATCGCTTACTAAACATAGGCAGTAGCGTGCGTTATCAACATAAATGATAATAAACTATAAACATGAGCTTACGTTGTCCTTCACTACGTCACCCTAACGAGCCGAATGACGCACAGAGAACGTTAAACAGGAAACGGAAATGCAACGCGACCTGACAAATTAAAAGCATGCTTTTCAAAATAAGATAAAAAAAACATCACAAACTCTAATGCTTGAAGAATTCTTAACATAGTTATTAACTAATATTACTTCGTTATTTGATTGATACAGTGCTGTATAACGTACTTATTTTGCACATTTTTTAATGATTTTTTATTTTGAAATATTTTTTTATTTTTTCTGGAAAAAAAACGCGAAGTACTGAGACCGCGATATCTGAGACCGCGAAGTAGGAGGGATCACTGTATATTATATATTTTTTAATTTATAAAATTATTCTATATTTTCAGTTATTTTTGTGTCATATCCATGTAGTGACGCTCCTTCTAGTTTAGATTTAATTTGGAGTTTCTAGCCAATTAGAATTCAGCTAACTTGTGTCGCCTGTATGGCTGTATGTAATCTGCTTTGTAATCTGCCAGATGCCAGAGCATTTGCATCAACACGGCGCGGGCTTCTGCGCAAGCGATGATGGATATGTCAGCGGCCCCTATAACTTAAGACAGCTGTAATCGCCAACTGAGTCATAAGATCACCATCTAGAGGCCTCAAGTTGAACGTGACGTGAGTGGATGCTCACTGCATGGAGGCGGTGCAATGCTCAACAAGCATGTTATGCGATGTTGGCTTTGCCTGATAGCTTTAGAGGCGTAGCGTAGCTATTATCAAACCTGTCCCTACTTGGCCATATTTCTGACTGGGCTTCCAGGGGCGTGTGCTAACCCTGGCAAAGAGTTCTTGTGGAATGCCTTTTGTTTGTAAAGGATCAATTTAGTATTTAGAGCATTTTCTTTACTTAGTTTCATGATTAACATGTTTGTGTTATTCTATTTCGTTCTTATTCAATTAATAGTAAAGAAATAAAATTATGTTCTTATATTAAACTGTTATTTGTAATTTGGACTTCATAAAATTTCATGGATATTTTAAATCATTACCCATTTTTTCCAAGTTTTGACAGCATCACGTACAATGAAAAGTTTTAACGGCTGATGCAGGTTTATTGACGTTTAAAAGTCCCGGAAAATAGCCTATGTAGCCCAGTAATGTGTACATGTGCACATAAGGGGTATTTATTTATTTGTGTCTGACATCACAGAAGGCATACGTGTGAAGGTCACGGACCGCCACTGACAGACAGACAGGCAGATAGATAGGGGGTATTTGTGTCACAGTGCATACTGCGGAGCTTTCTAGACTTAAAACACAATAACCATTAGGCAGCCCGAAAGAGGTTCTTTAGTTATGGATCCAATGATTGCCACACATAAAATTCTCACTAAAACCCTGCTTTTCTACCCATTATATGACTGCTTAAAGGTAAAGTGGCGGCTGCTCAGCCACTCTTTAATCTTCTTGTCCCGCCTACAGTTTATGGTGTAAGGAAGATCAAATAAACAGATGGTAATCTCAGTAATTTAAAGCACAAGGAATTCATCCAAAGACGAAATAGCTCTCGTTTTATAAGCTGGTTGTAAGATTTATAATAATGCTTTTGCTCTTATTTTTAAAGTGCTCTGCATACGTTTTTTTTTTACCATGAGTATATTGCTGCACGACTGTGATATTTTAAAATATCTCTGAATGGGACTAATTCATTAACAGTTATTACAAATGGCATTTTTCCAAACAAAGCCGTTTCTTGTGACATCATTCACAAACAAGACATGTATGCCAAATTCATACACTGTTCTTTGAACAGCCAAGTAATTTGTATTTGTGTTTTTACCTAATTAGTGGCAGTAAAAGTCTGATGTTCTCAATTAAAGACACACAAATTGAGTACATGAGAAACAAAAGGAAGGACCAGTTCAGCAGGAATGGTCCATTTTTCACTGACAAGCTCAATTTATTTAATTTTAATCAGGAAAATATTAGCTTGCATTTAAAATGTTATCGACTTGGTTTGGAGAAATTATTCAATAAATAACGACTTTCAAAACGTCTCCTGAAAATAAGCAATATGGCAATGCTAGTCACAAGTGGAGGTTTGGACTCAAGTGCACACACAGTGTAGAGAAGAGAAGTGAATAATTGGTTTATTTAATGGCTACAGTAGGCAGACACATGATAGAGGCTGGCTGGAACACGGACACACGGGAGGCAGGAGATAGATCGACTGAGCCAAGCCGACAGAAATTGTCCTTTTTGAGGGTAAGGAGAAGCATGGCCAGCCAGGCGAAGCAAGTCTACTTATCAGGGAAACTGTAGGTTGCGTAGTCGGGGACAGGCAAATTCGGAACACGGTCAGGTAAAAGTAGGACAGCTGGGGACAGTCAGAGACAGGCAGGGTAGAAACACTGAAAGGCAAGGCAGAGGTAAATGCAAGAAAGCTTGGCATGGAAAGCAAGACAATCTGGCGGGGACTGGAAGGAAGTGGCAGGTTTATACTGTATGCTGGTTAGGTAATTTGTTACACCTGTTTGTGATTGGACTGATTCACTAACTTTGAAATTTCACATAGAGCCTTCGGGGTTTGTCAAACAACCAGGAAAATGAAATATCTGGCACACGGATTTTCATACATGGTGGTCTCATATGTGTTTAAAGTCCCATGAGCTACTGTACATTTTATTACACACAAGATAGTTTAAAACATTTGGTAAAAAACTAAGAAGGGTTTGTCATATTGTCAGCAATACCTGCATTTGTAAACATTACAGGGGTAATATATGTGAGCCACACTCAAATCAAACCACAAACCAACCAACTATCTGATGGGTAATAGTGTATATAAGAAGTTAAAATGCAGTAGTAGTCAAATCATTTAATGTTTAAATAATTAATTACCATGAAGGTGGGTGCCATGGTGGAAAGAGGTTAGCACGTCCACCTCACAATGCACAGGCCATGAGTTTGCATGTTCTTCCTATGCTTGTGGGTTTTTTCAAAGTACCGTGGTTTCCTACCACACTTCCAAAAAAATGCATGGTAGGTATATTGGACACTCTAAATTGCCCTTGTGCTTTTGTGAATGCTCATGGTTGTTTGTCTTTGTGTGCCCCACTTAGTGTTCTCATTCTCTCTCATCACCCTCCCAATCAATAAGCCCATCGCCACCAGGTTCAACCAATCAGCTACCCTGTATATAAACCCGCCTCATCTAGCTAGTCTCCACCCAATCGTTTTGCCCTCATGCCAAGATTTCGCTCATATTTTCCTGTTCGGCCTGCTTGGATCCTAATCCTGCCCAGCCCCTGACAACCCACACGTCTGCCTGTCTGATAGAGGCAATTGATTTGCTGTGGCGACCCCTGAAGGCAAAAGCCAAAAGCAGAAGAGGTTTTCACGTTAGGGTCTTAAAAGCATCAAACTGACAAAGGGGAGTGTGTTAGAAGTTTCAGGGACAAGCCCAAGTGTGGGATTATGCTTAAGGTTTCAGGGCTCATTTACAGAAAAGTGGTCTGTTGTAGTAGCTCTTGCAGGAATATGTCATGGAGATAAAAGATGTATGTTTCGCCAGTGCCATAATAGGGTGTAACAAAGGTATCTTAATACAATTTAACGTTGGATGCACTAAGGACCCAATTTATTTAGGGGACCACATTAGTGTGGGATCATGTTAGAAATTTCAAGGATGAGTTTGTTTGGTGAAAAGTGAGGGAATATGTTAGAATGGGGAAAGGTTGGAATTGTAATTTAACAAGGGGTTGTTATTCCATCATTGGGTTTTGTTTTAAAACAACAAGGTCTCAGAAGTAAGTTTTGTACTTACAGGTCTGTTAATTAAGGATCAAAAGGTTATATTGCTCGACTCCTCTTGCAGGCACCCTCCTTCAGTCCTAAGGCTGGTGGTGGAAAAAGATTAGGTGAGGATGGTCATGATGACATGCCTGGCGTGAGTTTATTAGAGAGTGATTATTAGTGACATCGTCAAGATGGTGATTTGCGAGGGTTGACAC
The DNA here is from genome assembly GCF_059441005.1 of Hippichthys cyanospilos. NCBI lineage: Eukaryota > Metazoa > Chordata > Actinopteri > Syngnathiformes > Syngnathidae > Hippichthys > Hippichthys cyanospilos. The sequence goes on along the minus strand of NC_142379.1, from coordinate 21,431,915 downwards.
TAAGAATACAGGATCCAGCATTCATTGGGGAGGGGGTGACATTATCAGATGGCAACATGCATGACCTAGACAAGTCAAAGCAGTAAACATACAGTTTTCTAACTATGTGTGACTAAACGTGTGCCAGTGTATTTGTGTGGCTGTGCGCATGTGTTTGCGTGTCTGTGTGTGTGTGCATTTGCGTGTGTGTGCTCAAATGCCTCCAAAGTGCTGTCTTTGAAAGACATATTTGTGGGACTAATGGGGCTGTAGCTAGGAGGTGTCAAAACAGCCCCAAGGAAAGCTGCTGTGTAGTTGTTCCTGATTACTGAACAGGTCATTTATATATGCATACTCAGCAGCGCCTTTCATAGCCCTTTCGACTTCTTTAGCCTGCTCAGTGTTGAAAGCAGCTTTCTGCTGTTTGATATGCAACACATGCATGCTCTCCTTCTGGGCATCATCAGCGGAGGCTGAAGTCTGATGAGCAAAAAGAGAGGATGAAAAGGAGAGAGCAATAAAATGAAAGGGGAAAAAACTTCTGGTACACATGGTGAAAAAGGCACATAATTTCCCAAAGCTGTCCATGTTTTAACCAATGAGTTCCGATCTCATTAACCACAACCCAAAGGCTCCACATTGGTCCTGCATCAGAACAAATTGTCTGTCCCCTGCTACGGAATTTTGGCCACCAAACTTTTTTTCAACTTTCAGTCTGGTAAACAACATTGCTGATGTGTTCATTTTTTAAGGCCCCACCACAGTGATCTTATAGAAAGTACCTAAAATGAGGCCTCTTTCTCCCCATACATAACTCCTCCAGGAAATAAAGCCAGTTGATTTGGCATTTGTTCACCAAGGCCTTAATTACGTACTAAGTCATGCCTGGCACAGAAATCTCATCTCCTTCTGTTTGGGTTTGGCCAGTTTACTGCAATTGAAGACGGAGAATTCAGTGCTGGGCACAGTTTGGTCATGGCTTTTAATGGTCTGCCTCATAAACTCTGATTGGAGAAAATAGAAGACAGTATAATTTTATTTTTTAGCTACAGCATGGCACATAAATCCAAAACAGCACAGCTTCTTATGCATAATGACATACTCAACCAATGAGGGGAGTCCTACATGGGATGTTCCTATGTTTAAAGGGAAATGATGTTGTGAAATCAATAAGGAGGAGAAAAAAAAAGTTACCCTCACAAAACAAAAAATTCACTATTGTCTATTGTTCTTTAACTTTTTTTCTGTTAATGGTATAGTATCAAATGCATTTCTGCCATGCAACATTATTGTTCTGGGACTTGGGTTCTAGGTTTAATTCCCAGCAAAGCCTGTAATAATCTGTCATCTGAGGGAGATGCCCCCTCAGACAAGGGCCCCCTAATCCACAGATTAATTGATCAATAGGCAACTAGCTGCCAGTCCAGTCATTTTCCCAGTACCACTATACGCGACAGAAGCGCCCTACTTTGGTCCCCTGATTGCTACCAATCATATTCTCAAAGACTCAGCGGATCATCACCAGGTTAATGAGTGGATAAAGAGGGTGATATTAGAGTCAACATCTGATCTTTGAATGTTGGTCAATGAAAACAAATGTAAAAAGTGAGGTCATTACAGCCAATCGGTGTCTTGAGAAATAATAGGGTTCCTATTGCAGGGAACCGCAAATAAACACCATAATAGTAGACACCTGCTATTTGTGGTTGATAGGGATTGAGCTCCCCTTAACTTTCCACATGTTTTAGACTCTAAAGTGCCCTTAACATTTTTAGTTATCTCCAAACAACAACAAACAGCAAAAAAAGAACAGCAATGTGCTTTAAAGGGGCTATAACACCATATATTAAACTTTACACCATGTAATTAATATGTGCATAAATGTTACATTTGTCGCACTGGCAAATTAATTTATAGTCTTGTTGGTAACAATATTTCTAAACAGGAAATAAAATGCGTTTTCATCTGCATGGGCGGGGAATTTGTGAGAGTGCAAGAATAAGCAAGGAATGCTTAGAAATGAATCAATGAATGAAAATCATTATTTAGGAGTGTTAAAGGTGAGAAATTAACATTGGAACATGGTTAAAAGCTCAAAAAAGTTGACTTTTAATGTTAAAGCCCATTTAAGGTCTGTTTTACCTATGTATGGCTGTTCACTTTTCAGTTCGTCTGGTTTGATTCAAATCCCTTTCTATTTCCTTTACAGAAAAATGCAATATTTTATATCTGTTTACAAATCAATTTAGATTGTATTTTAGCTAATCTTAATAGGGCTACATGTAAAGTTGAAGTTAAATAGATGTTGACCTATTTGCTATGGCTTCTACAGTGAAGAGGTTTGTTTTTCTAAATGTGCTATGTGTTTTTATAACCCAAGATGCCTTGTAACCCTCTGTGCCCTATGACACTCACAGAGACTGTGCCATAAGACCCCAAAAAAACAGTACCGTATTTGAAATATTGTTGTATCCCACATGTAAACTTCTGTGCCCTATGACACTCATAGAGACTGTGCCATATGACCCCAAAAATACAGTACCATATTTGAAATATTGTCGTATACCATGGGTGGCCAAGTACTGTCCTCGAGAGCCACATTCCAGCCTGTTGTCAATGTTTCCCTTTGACCAACTCACCTGCCTCAAATCAGGGTCGTTATCAGAATTCCGTGAAGCAGGTCGGTGAGGTAATTATTTGAATCCTGTGCTTATGTTGTTGGGTAAGCTCGAAAAGAGGCTGGATTGTGGCTCTCAAGGACAGGACTCGGCCACCCCTGTTGTATCCCATAAACTCCAGTACAGTTAAAGCTAAGCAGACACTACATGTTCCTGCATACACAAATTCACAATGACTTACTACTAGGTGTCATGATCAGGCATGGTAAGCGGAGTGCGGAGGTGCGAAAGGATGGACCAGAAGTGCAACGAAAATGTGCTCAAAAATGGAGGTTTTAATAATCAAATGAGGCAGGAACAAAAATAGACAAAAACTGGGCAAAATATCAAAGGAACGAAAATTTATACGGAAGAGTGCCCGTGGGACTGGAGAACACGATGAACGCTACAGCTACAAGCCGATGGCATGGAGGTGAACGTTACAATAACCGGACAACTAGCAGTGACAAACTAGCTTATATACACACTAATTACAAACAATGTGAAACAGCTGGGAGAGAACAAGAGGCAGGGGAAGCTGATTGGATGACAGGCAAGGGGCAGGAACACGCAGGCAACAGGTGGACAAAATCAAACTAACGGACAGGTAGGCGAAGCAGATGCGGCAGGGAGGGCAAATCTAACTGAAAGGCTAAATGAACCAAAAAACTCCAAAACTAAACCCACAACTGAAGAACACCCAGGCAGAACATGACAATAGGATAGTTTTGGTTTAAAACAAGCACAAATGTAGCATGGATGGTACTGAGTGATAATGTTCTGTAGAGACTGCCTTCACAGAGTGACTGTCGTAATTTAAGTTGCAATCCAGTTGCTATGGATATGTATTTGTCACCTTGGCATTTTTATGTAGTGTATTTATCATCATTGTCATATAGAGTTCTATATTTATTGTTGTTGACTGGTTTGTTAATAGATTTACCAGTTGCCATACAGTTGCTATGGTTCTTTAATTTGCTTTATTGCATCATATAGGATTGATGTTTGACAGTATTTAAGATAATGGACCAAGAATGTATGATGTTAGTGACACTATCAAAACGTCGTCAAGCTAATATACATTCCTTTAGGGGCCGTGGGCCATCACTCTTAAATTCTATCTGCCACTCCTTCAAATCAGAGATTGGAGATAATGGTTGCCATGACAAATCTGCCATTCAGGCAAATTTAAGGAAAAAATAAGTGTGAGTGCTTTGACTGATGAAAAATGCTGTGCAATAGCTACATACATTGTTATCATTGCTTCTTAAAATAGTTATCCTGAGAGCTGCGAACCTAGCAGCTCTACTGCAGGTGCTACATTGATAAACATTGAAATATTACGCCACTTCAAAACAAAATGTGACCTACATGCATCATGAAGAGCCCATGAGAAAACAATTCACCGTCATAGAAGTTTCATATTTACAGTGTGTGTGTGTGTATATGTGTGTCCATGAATACATGGGTTTAAGATGCTAATGCGGCAAATACAGCTTTCATAAACTTAAATTGTGCTCTTTTTTTCTTTTTTTACCCATCATTTCACACTTTATGTCAACAATAACTTGTTTATGGAGCTATCTACCTTCTCTAGAGAAGAATCGACCAACCTGATTGCCTCTAATCAATTATTGAATCAATTTTATTACACATCTGCATTCCAGTTTGGTCCGGGTTAGGTAACCCTGGTAAGAAGACCAACTCTGCCAGCCTGATCGTACATCTGCCTGCCACTGATTGAAATATCTGCTTTCAATTGGGTCCAATGTTTGATCGTTGAAGAAATCATTCAAATTCAAACAATGGCCAACCCTATTAATGAAAAAAAAAATAAAAATAAAAAATAAACCGACCAAATTGTGATAAATGAGTATCTGTCCAATGTCAGCAACATACAGGACAAGCGCTAATTCTGGCAGGCCACTACAATTGGGTTTGCTGGAGGACTACCAGAAAAGGCGTGACATAAAACCATGGAACACACATTCCAAGAACTCAGAACAAGCTGTGCTTTCTCAGTCTTGGAAATATAGGTATGCATTTCCAAAATATCCAGTTGACTCCTGGAACGTCCAAACCAACCATAACCTTAATGAGAGCAACGCAAGTGAAAAGCAGAGTGGGATAATATTCCATTGGGCAACTTTGCTTACTTGATAAAAAAAAAAAAAAAAAAGAAAAAAGCTATTTGGGAGTGAGAGGATTTGAGGATTACGATTACTTACGGTATTATTCATCAACTGGAGAAGCGAGGGAAAACAACTTTTTTTAGAATGTATCGCTATTTTGTTTGTGTTTTTTTTTTTTTTTTCTAAGAGGTAGCCATCGTAGCATGTATCACTCATATTGACATAATGGCCCCAGAATACAGACATAAAGCGTTTTCCATAAAGTGAAATTATAATCAGCATCCTGGAAACCCAAACAATACATTTTATAGCCGTTACAGGTGCAAAAAGTGAATGTCTGAAGAACATACAATATACCTTAGTGGTGTGGTGCTCAGTGCCTATGGACACCTTTTTATTGCTATGACTGCAGTCCAAATGAAGTTTGAGTGCCTTGGGCTTTTATTTTCCATTTCATGCTGAGAAAGTGCAGTTAATTTACCCCTTTGTGGTAAACGCTATAGACACATTTCTTTCGTACAAGTTCAGCAGTGTTGGGCAAGTTACTTCTAAACTGTAATGCATCATTTATTACTTATTGCTGTCATTTGAAAGTAATTAGTGACATTACAATATAACTGGATTTGAAATGTAAGGCATTACACTGTTTTTGCATTACTTTTATATTACTCTCACTAACATTACTGGACTTAGGGATTTGCCATTGTAAATGTACCTAATTACGCTCATTATACATCCAGTGGAAGGTTAGCTTAAGCCTAAAAACAGTACAAGACATGACAAGACACAAAAGCTTATTAAATCCTTTTAGTACATAGCTTCACAACATAGTGATACATTTTATATGCTTCAGGCAGAATCAGTTAGGTGCTTTGGCAACTACTTATAGACTATAGCAATTCTACAGTGAAAATTAGTGTTAGCTTACCTTGTCAATATTGCTAGTTTGGAAATAGTGGCGAATCCACTGTGGAAAGCGGCAGCATATCTTCTGCGCATGACATATGCTACGAGTCTCCTTTTGAGGTCAAAGTGGCATCGCTGAGCGAGGGAATGATCATTTTGCCTGCTTTGTTCTATCCCCACTCAATAGATTGAGTTGTGTTTTCACTTACTTCATGTTACTATGGCATAGCTCTCAATGGTTTGTCTGGCACAGCTCTAAATGGTTTGACAAATTACTGGTGCTAATTGTGCATGACACCTAAAAAGCTGTCCACTTCCCAAAGTGCAGCTAATTATCAAAGGTCAAAGGTTTCTTTATTTATACCTGACGGTACATTTTCTTTCCCAGTAGGAACTCGGCAGTCCGGAAAAAAAACAAACAACAATACATCAGACGATACAATACTTAAAATGCCAGTCGTTCAGAGCCATAAAGTCCTATGATACCGCTCAGATGCATGGGTTCAATGGAGCCCAGTACTCCTTCCTCTCTCTGTTAAGATTGTAAACGGCTGCTGGTATAAAACTGGAATAATAAAAATGGTGGTATTATCATTGTCTTTATCTCTGACAAACTGAAAGTAAAGGGCATGTGTCCATCTTGTGGACGTATTGTCCATATTCAACCTGTCGTCTCCTGCCTCCGTACTCATCTCTGCTGTAGTAGTTACTAATAACAGAAAGTAAACATTTTCCCCTGGACTTTTCCCCTCCGACCTCGGGGTGTTTTTAGCGAAATTTGGGGAAAAGCAACATTTTCAGGGTAAAAATGCATTGTAATGCATTGCGTTACTCTCATTTTTATCAAGTAAAATGGTACTAATTATTGTGTGTAATGTATTACACTACCGCGTACAGCAAAAAGCAATGCATTACAGTCATTTCATTACTTTTGCAATGCATTACTCACAACACTGGAGTTCAGTCAAAAGCGGCCCACTTGGTACTTATGGGCTGTCTTTAGAATGGTACATCATCATTGAGCAATGAAAAGCATCGATGTCTGCATTAGTTAAATGCTCATTTCTAAATGATAAACATCATCATATTCAAGCAGAAATGTTCAAATGATGGAGTAGTACCACTATTAACAAGCAAAACACACTTGGGAAAGACAGTCTAGAGAAAACAAAATATCATATAACCAAAATATTGCACTGTAAATGTAAGTCTTGGAATATATCTGAGTTCAGATCAGCTCAATTTGAGTGCACATATAAGATAGCAGATCCATCAAGACTGTAAATTACATTCTGTTTCTGGGATAGTTCATGCTGATGTTTTAGACAATATTCTATTCATTATGTGAACGACGACTAACATATCTAACTGGAGTTCGATTTAAGATCACACATTTTGACACTTGACCTTATTCACTGTAACTTTAACATAAAAACAAATAACACACGTTGGAGAATAAAGTGAAGCTATAATGAACATTGTTGTTGTTTTGCATGCAGTGTAGAGAGGATCTGTAATAAGAATGAGGGCGACGTTAAGAATTTGGATGCTTTGTAAAGGTGCATCAATGCAAGCTACATTTTTCCTTGCATTCTTGGATGAAAATACTCACACTCTATTCAATAAAGCTGCTATAAGCTCTGATCAGTTTTGTCACGGTGCTGCACATCTTTAATTATGAAACGTTCGCTTTAGCCTTCTCACAAACAAACATTTTCCAAGCATAATGAGAGGAAATGTTGTGTTTGGCAAGGCCATGCTTTATGTCTTAATGTACTTTTGTGGAGAAATAATAAGTTAAAAAAAATCTGAATATATAATGTGACTTGAGGCAATTGTTTTCATATGCAAACCTCATTGCTGATGATTTGGAAATAACATTATGTCAACATTTCTCTCAGGCATTGTGTGTTTTACCCTTAAAATAATATTTTCTCAATGCAATAGATGTTTTACATGAATTTAAATTATTGCTCGAAGCAAAACGAATACAGGAACATAACAGAATATGCCAGCAATTATTTGAAACAATTGTGGGGTACATTTTTAACAGGGATCTGTCATTTACATAGCATTTTGAAAGCCTATTATTCACTCATTTTTAGTGGTTTATGAGCACTGAATCATCACAATAAATAAATAAAACAGACACACACACACACAAACACACACACACAGCTGAATTGATGTACAGAAACAGAACCCGGGGGTGTGTTAGTTGTGTCTGAGATAGTTTAATAGCACGTGTTTTAATTTTAACTGAATAGACACTGAATCGCTCACTTTTATAATTCCCGAGAATTGAGTGAGGACAGAAAAATGAACCAGTATAAGTGCACATGAGAGAATGTAAACATATAATGTAAGCTGAATTTTATATGTTCGAATCAAAGGATGAGTATCATCTCTGAACAAGACCATTTTGGATTGTGGCCTGACATCTTAAGTCGCTCAAATTCATACTCCATTTTGTAAAGGAGTACATTTTGTTATTCTGCCATTATTAATCTGGCTGTTTTGCTGCAACCAGGTTGTGCACGCTTTTTTCACATTTTGCCTTGTATACACTTCTAGGGTCCTTGTCACGCTGCTCTTCTGCTTTGATGGGTTGTGTGGTATCGACACAATTCAAAAAGGCAAACACTCAACGCAAAGGCACACGACACATACATACAGTATATGTTTGGACAGCTATACGCATTTCCTCAGTTCTAACCCGGACTTCAACCATTAGAAATGATTGCCTAACCCTCACCTAAACCCTAACTAAATTCAAATCTATACTCTAAAAGCAAGTCTTGACTTTTAATAAGAGATCAGAACAAGTGGGGACCGGCCTAAATGTCCTCACTTTTTCAGAAAGTCCTCATTATGTTGGTATAAGTGTTAAAATGCTCCTCACAAGTACAGCCATACAAGAACTTTCATACACAGATTAAAGTGGACATTTAACATGCGCTCTATATACTTGTATTTTTTGTGGTGAAACCAGTGAATTAAAGACACACACTATTATTTGAATAACGTTTTCATTAATTATGTACTGTTTTAAAGTATAAATGAATAATGCAAATTGAGGCCATGGAATGAGGTACAGTTTTGTTTCAGATTTAGTACAACAGATTAAACAAACAATTATATAAACAGATCACAATTGCACATATATTGTCATTAATCTGAGTGGCATTCAAACTAGTTCACAACTAAACCTCAGTTTATTTCTCGCTATCTCATTTTAGTATCAAAGGCTGAATGATAAATTGTTCAAATGTGAGCTTCCAGCGAGAACAATATTGTTCATGCACAATCACCCCTCACACAAAAGTCAGTGGAAATTACGTGTTCACGCATCCTCTGGAGATGAGTCATCTGATGTCTTGTGACAGGCCTCATTCCACTAGTGAGAGAGGCTAACCAGGAGGGCAGGTTTGCCCCAAACACATGCTTCAGGGCAGACTCCATCTGGCCCAAATAAGAACAAGTGAAGCGAGGTTAAAAATAACCAACGGGGAAGGTATTGCAATCGCACAAGGCAGGGGGATGAAAGCATGCACGCATGGTAGGAGGCTGCTGCCATTGAGGCAGAACTGTTGAGCTCTCAGATGGCCAAAGAAGATGTGTGTGTGTGTGTGTGTGTGTGGGCACATGTACATTTACAGTGAGCCCTCATTTTTCATGGTTAATGGGGACCGGACCTCCCCACGATAAGTGAAAACCACGAAGTAGCCCCAACCGCAAATTAAAACAAAACAATACAAAACATGTTTATTCATATTTAATATTTTATTATTTTAATACCTTTTTAAATGCGAAAAGTCCTCATACTATACATATTACTCAAAACAAATATTACTGCAGAACACCTATTTACTTAAATCTTAAATTATTAAACCTTGTTCTGTAACTGTAAAGTCACCTTCTTTCCATCCTTTGAAGTCTCACTATAGCCGCGATCATATTAGCAGTGCCGCAAAGACTAATCCAAGTAAAATTTGTAGATAATCAAACATGAGAGTTTACTCTTGAAATACCATTTCATTATATTTGTTAAATAAATCTAGGTAAGAGATTTCCAACGGTCTGATGAAGGTCTTTGTTCCTCTCTTGGCTCTGTCAACAGCCTGCATGTTTTACGATTCAGACGGGCATGTCCTTGTCTGTGTAACAAGCGGGAATTGGGGCGGGAGTAGATTAAAACTCCTACCTTCCTTGGTTGGTAGTCGCGACGGGAGCCAATTGCGTGTCTTATAGAAGTGCCAATCTCCCTCTTGAAAGTGTCTTGCAGGTCACTCAAACTCAAACTACGACAAAACCTGCATGTGCAAAAATATGCGCCCAATGTGTAAAAAAATCCTTGCATTCAAGCCTTTCCCTCTTTCTTACTTCCCCTCCGTTATAGAATAAGATTTTTTTTTCTGCATTTGCCTTGCACTTATATTCACTACGGTGAAAACAAGCTTCCGGCAAAAGTCTAGCTTGGTTCATACTTACTTGTTGAGGTGTTTTGCAGCACTTTATACTTGGTGCGGCTTTTCCCTGCAGTCCGACATTATTATCCAATACTGGCAGTAAATTTAGTAACAACAACACTAAACAACACTACTCTATAACAGAAGTACAGGATCCTAGTAGATTCAAATCATGTAATATCTTCCAAGCCTTTTTTAGCAGAATCCTCATCTCTCACCAACTTGGTACACACACATGTATATATATATATATATATATATATATATATATATATATATATATATATATATATATATATATATATATATATATAATTCGCAAGGCAAATTCACCGTATGGCGGGCAATCCAAACCTATGTTAAATAGCTGATTCGTTTAGAACCCCAGGTAAAAAAACTTCAAAATTGTCCATAAATATTGAAAATTGGTACCCAAATATAGTAAGTGCTATGTAAATATAATATACATGTATACAATCAGAAAACATCATAAATAAAAAAATAAACAAAGGATTTATTTACCTTTGAGTAGCGCTAGTAAGGGTAGCCTAGGCTAGGCTAGGTTCATATTTTTTGATTATCTCCAGCTTCATCTCCATATAAATCATCTTCTTACTTCTTTCTTTAACATCACTAGTAATCATGGTACCCATGGTGAACCCATTCACGTTTGAATTAAGCAGTAAAATGCACTATAAATACAGTTTTGTAACCACTCGCGACAGAACAAAGCTTCATCATTACGCCATTTTGAAACGAGTATATATACTATATATATATATATATATATATATATATATATATATATATATATATATACAGTGGTACCTCGGTACTCGACCATAATCCGTTCTGAGGTGGTGGTCGAGCACCGATTTGTTCGAACACCGAAAGCAATTTTCCCATAAGAAATGGAAAGTATGTGTGCACAAGTAAATGTGCACAAGCAGTACATGATAAAGATAAAGATAAATAAAGCATTATAAACCATTTTGTATAATTTACTTACGTTTTGGAGAGTGGTTGATGGCATACAGGAATGGATGTGGAGAGGACGGGAGGGAGTTACTCCTTCCATGATGACGCTAGCTAACTGCGACGCGAGGTACACCGCGTTCATATTTTGCTATAATTTCCTTCTTCGGTTCAATAGTGGTCCTCATTGTTTTCCTCTTTGCCTTCCCCTTATCACTGTCTTTCTTTGGACCCATTATTAAGGGCTAGAGCAACACGAAAAAGTTTAAATCCGGGAAGAAATACTCAAACAAACGTCTTACTCCGCTGGCGGTCTGAGTTGAACTGGCGCTTACCCGCTGGCCGAGAAGGGCCGAGGAGCGCGTTCGGGTCGGCTCGGCTCGGCTCGGCTAGTCGAGCACCGAAAATCTGTTTGAGGTCCGATGCATTATCTACTTGAATTTTTTGGTCGAGCACCGATTTGGTCGAGTATAGAGGCGGTCGAGTACCGAGGTACCACTGTATATATATATATGCACAGTGGGCACTTCGTCAGCATACATTTTCTAGGGCCGATTATCCTCACAAGGGTCGCTGGAATTGCTGGTGCCTATCCCAGCTGACTTCAGGCAGTAGGCGGGGAACATCCTGAACTGGTTGCCAGCCAATTGCAGGGCACACCGAGACAAATAACCATTCATGCACCCATTTATTATCGAAGGACCTGCATGCATGTTTTTAGCTCTGGGACAACATGCATACTCCACGGAGGAAGGCTGAAGCAAGGTGGATTCGAACCCGGGTCCCTAACCTGTGAGGCGGATGTGCCAAATAAAAACAATGCTCACAACAAGAGTAAATAATCCATTGCCACAATCTTTTCACAAAGTGTGACTTTTCATGTATTTTCTTTATGGCAGATAATATTTCATAAAAATGAACTTGTCATCAATCAAGTTTTCTAAGATGTCATTTGAGAGGGGTCAAAACCACTCATCATAATGGACACTTGTTACTGGTTAAAATATTGTTTTTCAGATGGTCAAGTCAATGATGTCAGTAAAACCCTTTGGGAATGAAATTCTCATTTTGTTCAGTCAAATACATAAAAAAAACACAATGTATGCTGTTTAAAATGATGAGCTGATGATAATGTGAAGGCTGTTACAAAGAGTAACATGTGTGAAATTATATTTTCTAAGGTGCATTTTAATTTCTGTGTAATGTATTTTTAAATGTGTTCATCCTGATTGAAGTAACATCTAAGGACCCAGACAGCATTGCATTCTTTTTTTTTTCGCATCCCATCTGTTCTTATCATCATCACCAGCTTATTACGTTTTGGAGTAGAATCAGACAAAATTGGCTTTCTAAGAGCTGCTTTGTATTGTCACATGTCATTGTGGAACAATACTGTGCAATTAAATTAAGGTAAATAGCTGCGGGGGAGAAGGGGGGGGTCCTATTTGTATTTGTTTTTTTTTTTAGTTGTTTCTTTTACTGGGTTTTTTTTCGGTTGGTGTTTCTGTCTGACTCTCTCTTCATGGCAATTCTTGGTATGAACTCATGGCAGAGTCAATTGTGTGTTGCCAGCACCCAGGATGAATAAAATATTTGCGACCAAACCCCCTCAGTCAAGTATCGTAAGGGGCAGCAAGGACATCATAACTTAAATAAATTATAATAATTATAATAAATGTCAATTTCATTTTACTTTATTTTTTTACTATATATATATATATATATATATACAGTGGTACCTCGGTACTCGACCATAATCCGTTCTGAGGTGGTGGTCGAGCACCGATTTGTTCGAACACCGAAACCAATTTTCCCATAAGAAATAATGGAAAGTATGTGTGCACAAGTAAATGTGCACAAGCAGTACATGATAAAGATAAAAATAAAGATAAAGATAAATAAAGCATTATAAACCATTTTGTATAATTTACTTACGTTTTGGAGAGTGGTTGATGGCATACAGGAATGGATGTGGAGAGGACGGGAGGGAGTTACTCCTTCCATGATGACACTAGCTAACTGCGACGCGAGGTCGGACACTCGTACACCACGTTCATATTTTGCTATAATTTCCTTCTTCGGTTCAATAGTGGTCCTCATTGTTTTCCTCTTTGCCTTCCCCTTATCACTGTCTTTCTTTGGACCCATTATTAAGGGCTAGAGCAACACGAAAAAGTTTAAATCCGGGAAGAAATACTCGAACAAACGTCTTACTCCGCTGGCGGTCTGAGTTGAACTGGCGCTTACCCGCTGGCTGAGAAGGGCCGAGGAGCGCGTTCGGGTCGGCTCGGCTAGTCGAGAACCGAAAATCTGTTCGAGGTCCGATGCATTATCTACTTGAATTTTTTGGTCGAGCACCGATTTGGTCGAGTATAGAGGCGGTCGAGTACCGAGGTACCACTGTATATATATATATATATATATATATATATATATATATATATATATATATATATATATACATACATACACAGTGATCCCCCCTACTTCGCGGTTAATGGGGTGTCAACCCCCTGCGAAATCTGAAACCCGCGAAGTAGGGTATCGGTTCTTAGATTTCTATGTATGCCCCGATATAGCCGCAGTAACCATAAACAATCCTTTTTTTTTTGTATTTGTATTTTTTGCATATTTTATTTCCTTTCTCTTATTATTTAACATGATTGTATATTCATTAAAAAACTAATATTACTTAGTTTGTTGAGAATTTGTTCTCAGGACTGGTTATCTGCACCAAGACTCCGGTAAGAGTACACAAGTCATCACGTTGAACTTCACATTTATTTTGGCTCATATATGGTGTATCATGTAGTATCTGTTGAATAATAAATCAACAACAATGTTAAAGTCTGTCAACTAACATATAAACACTTGCCGAACTTTAATCTATGAATTTACTGTATTTTTAGCCGACATTAGCGGGTTAGCAACAACTAACAACAACTACTAACTATAAAGTGCAGCCTCTACACAAACGAATACATAAACAGATAAACACTAATCGCTTACTAAACATAGGCAGTAGCGTGCGTTATCAATATAAATGATAATAAACTATAAATATGAGCTTACGTTGTCATTCACTACGTCACCATAACGAGCCGAATGACGCACAGAGAACGTTAAACAGGAAACGGAAATGCAACGCGACCTGACAAATAAAAAGCATGCTTTTCAAAATAAGATCAAAAACGTCACGAACTCTAACGCTTGAAGAATTCTTAACATAGTTATTAACTAATATTACTTAGTTATTTGATGAATACGGTACTGTATAATGTTGTTTTTTTCTTTTTTAATTTTTTTTCGATTTTTGCGCCTTTTTAAATTATTTTTTTATTTTGAAATAGTCTTAATATTTCCTGGAAAGACCCGCCAAGTACTGAGACCGCGATATCTGAGACCGCGAAGTAGGAGGGATCACTGTATGTATATATATATATATATATATATATATATATATATATATATATATATATATATTATATATTATAAATACATTTATTCTCCATATTATGTTCTTTTCATGTCATATTATATCGATTTAGTTAAGCACCTTGTAGTGCTGTAATTTTATAAGAGTTTTTAGCCTATTAGAATTCAGCTAATTTGTGTCACCAGGCTGTATGCAATCTGCCTTAGCCAGAAGCCAAGGCATTCGCATGAACAGGGCGTGGGCTTCTGCTCAAGCGCAGATGAATATGTGAGTGGCGCGTATACTTAATTGACCACTGAAATAGCCAATCACGACAAAAGATTGCCATCTAGCGGCCTCACGTTGAACGCAACGTGATTGAATGCTCACTGCAGGAAGGCGGTTTTATATTGAGCCACCATGTCTAATGTTGGAAGTAGTTATGGTTGTGGAATATTTTAGGATTTTTGGTGAGAATAGTAAAATAGTCTGGAAAAAACAAATTGTCCTTTTGAGTTTCTTTTATTTGAAGCTTCAAAACACAAATTTACAGAACAGCTAAGTGGTCTGCAAAAGAGCGCGCAAGGATAAGTAAAAATGAAGATTCTTATACTGTCACACAGGAGTGAATATTACAAGATACAAAACTCACCTCAGAGTGTAAGTAATTAAAAAATAAAGGGAGGCAAAACCATGTAGTACAATATGTCAGTGTTGGACTTATCTTTCAAGAAAGTTCCCATGTATGTTAGGTGAAAGAAATAAGAACGGATTTTGTTGAAATAAGTGCTAGACAACTGTTTGGGTGAATCAAGCATTATTATTATTTTTTTTAATTCTCATTTTCAATATGTTTTCGTCATTTTATTTTGTTCATATTCAATTAGTGGTAATGAAATACAGCACAATATTGTTAAATCTCTACTTTTGGTGTCATGTTCTGTCTGGGCTTTATTTTGTGGAGTTTGAGTTATTTCGTTTTTGGGTTCTTGGGTTTTTCCCTGCCGACTGTCATTAGTGTAATTTGTGTCACCTGTCATGAGCATTTTCCAGCTCTAGTGTTTCCACGGTGCCTCTCGTTCTGGCCAGCTGTTTCGTGTTTGCGTAATTTTTTAGAGTGCACGTTTAGTCATGTAGTAGTCTTAAACGTCACTGTTTTTGCTGATCGCAGCACTTGGGGCTGTTTTGCAAATTCCATTTCTCGCTGTAATTGTCCCCCCCATGGGTTTGGTTTTGTTTCTTATTTCTGCTGTTACTTTTGATGCGCGTTTTTTTTTTTTTTTTTGTGTGTGTGTGTTTCGCCCAGCTAATGTGAGTAATAAATACTTTAGGGCCACCAAGGCCTTCTCTGCTGGCCTAACATAACCTGACATCATTATCATACCTATAATAAACTATAATACTTATAATAACTATAATAAAGGTCACTTTCATTTTTTTATTACTAAATATATATATATATATATATATATATTGTATTATTTATTTTTTATTTTTTTAAATAAATAAAATTATTCTCCATATTCTGTTCTTTTAATGTCTTATTATATCTATTTGGTTACGCTAATGCCAGTGTTGTAGTTGTTAAGTTGAAGTTTTTAGCCAATTACAATTCAGCTAACTTGTGTTTTCAGGCATTATGAAATCTTCCTGCATCCAGCCAGGGGCTTGGGTATTTCCAGCAACAGTTATGGGCTTCTGCGTAGGCGCATATGGATATGTGAGCGGCCCATATACTTAATAGACAGCTGTAATCACCAATCCAGTCATAAGATCGCCATGTAGGGGCCTCACGTTGAACGTGACATGATTGAATGCTCACTGCAGGGAGGCGGTACTGTTGTGTTTTCTGCTTTTAAGTTGTACCTTTTGTTTTAAGTTTTGCTTTTTGTATAGGCTGAATTCAAAGTCTACTTGTCATATAAAGGATAACTTTTCGGCTGACTTCACAGCCCAGGTTTTATAACCGGGCGGGTTATTGCTTCGCCATGCTACAAGCACCCTCGCCATATCTCCTGCTTTCTCATCTCGCTTTCCTCTCTCTTTGGGTTTGTACTTTGTGATTTTTATTTGATACTTTACCTTTTGGGACTGTTTTTGTTTCCACGCCTTTTACAGAGAAATTTAGTGTTGGCTTATCTTGTCATTATTGCTAGTTGCGACAGGGATCTACCAGATAAGGTTTTGAAATGCTGGCAAATCCACTGTGGAATGCGGCACCTTACCTTTTACGTACAACATACTCCATCCTTACACTTTGAGGTCAAAGAGGCATTCCTGATTTTGCCTGCTTTGTTTTATCCCCACTCTAAATTGTCCGGGTGCTTTCTTTTCGCTAGTTTCACGTTATTATGGCTCGAGCGCATGCTCTAAATGCTTTGTTAAATTACTAGTATTATTTGGCAAAGCTTAGGTAACTTGCACAAAGTGCACCTAACTATTCTATTGTTCTTGTCTTTATCTCTGATGAGGGCGTATGTCCATTTATGGCAGGCGTATTGGACACACTAAATTATCCCGAACTGTGAATGGATGGATGGAAATGAAAACTTTGCAAGTGATAAATATGCAAAAAACACAGGAAAGTGCCAAATGATCCATCAATCATTCTCTGATTTTATTTCTCTTTTAAGATGTTTAGATTTTACCGCATTTTAGCGCACCTCAAGGCAGTAACAAATACCACACCAATGGCTGCTGAATGATTGACAGTGCCATTTAAAAAGACTATGTACAGCAGACTGTGGAAAGAATGTGATCGCTTAATGATTGAGAAACTGTTGGTGGTGAGGTCTGATGTGCGTGACACACTCAGGTCATCATATACAGCCATTGCCAAACATTTTTACTCAGGACACGTGACATTTTCCAGCAATTCCCTGTTCTTGTGCAAAGTTCATACAACTCCATACATATCTGAGAGGTGGCCTCAGGCTAGCAGTCACCTCTCCTGGCCATCACATCAAGGCAAAGAAAAAAAAGTGTGGGGTGGAGGGTGGGGGGGTCAGCTGAAGTCAAGACAGAAGTTTGTGCTTCCTGCTGCAAAATATATTTGCTAGCAAAAATAAACAGACTGTTAAAGTCAATTGCATGACGGATGAAATTGTGGAATTCATTTTAAAAGTTTTTTTAAAAAAGCTCAATTTGGTACTGATAAGTAGGTTTGTTAAGATGACAACTTATCGTATTTCCTTGTTCATTTTAGTAGATGTTTGCCTTTAGTTCCTCAAAAATCTATTAAGGCTGTTGTATTTACCAGGAAAGACGTAATTGTCTTTTTCCCTTAACGCAGGGGTGTCCAAAGTCGGTCCTCGGGGCCGCTGTCCTGCATGTTTTCCAGGTTTCTTTTCCTGACACACCTGATTCAAATGATCAGGATCGTTATCAGGTTTCTGCTGAGCTTGCTGATGAGCTGATCATTTGAATCAGGTGTGTCAGGAAAAGAAACCTGGAAAACATGTATGACAGCGTCGCTCGAGGACCGACTTTGGACACCCCTGCCTTAACCCATTTAAGCCCCAATTTTTCCTAGACATGAAAAAGGCAAAATCATATGCCAATGGTAACTCTTTGAAATAATCAACGTTGATGAAAAGGTGTGTTTGATGACGGAGCACCATTGTAAAAAGTGGGTTCTATTTCGCCCCTCCAGACAGCCAGATGCGATGCTAAAAGCACGGAATAAGCCTTCGCGCAAGCTCAAGACAAGAATGCATACCATCAAAAACGTCATGTATATGATACTGGGGACATATCTAAGGCAGCGTCATCCAGTAGTCTTGTCTCTCAGAACCTTCTCACGCGTTGGTTGGCATGCCATATGAGTACCGCGCTTTTGCGTTTATTTCCTTTTGTCGCTTGTAGCCCGTTGACTGTGTCAGTTGGGGTTGCAGTTTACTCTCTGCCCTCCGGTGGCTGCGACGCTTGTGTTGGTTTATCCTCGTTTGAGTCTCACAACGTTTACTTTGGCTTTGCTTCACGGGATGAGTTGCGTTGGTTTGTGTGCTATCGCTTTCTGTTTTTTTTTTTTTTTTTTTTTAATTTTGTGATTTTCGCTGTTTCTTGGTTGTTCTTTAATACTTCAGCGATAATACTTGGTTGCGTTTGCCTTTCATGGTGTTCAAGGCCTGATGTGTGCGTGCTCAACATAAAGTTGCACGTTGTTTTTGCCTGGCTGTGAAGTTTCTGCGGCTGTTTGTGTTGCCAGCTCACCCGCCAACTTTTGATGTCATAGCTTTGCGCTTTGCGCTTGCGCTATGCACACAATCTCGGCTGGTTGCTATTGTCCATCTTCCGCTTTACCGGCTGCCTTATGCACCCACTGCGGTTTTTGTGTTCCTCTTACCGGTCGGCGATGCCTCGCCTACACTCTCGGCCCCGTGTCTCTTGCCTGTCTCCGGCTCGCAGTGGTTGCATCCCGCACCAGCTCTTGCCTTGACAGCTTTTGTTGCACTTTTCTCCGTCGTATGGAGGGTTCTATGTTATGCTCCAGTTATGGTTGTCGCGTTGTGCTGGCGAACTCACGGGGTGGCCGCTGTTTGCATTGCCATGACTCGGCGCACATTGACACGGCTTCTTTGCTGCAGGTGTGTGTGGCCGTGGATGATGTGACCGGTTCTTTGGAGCCCAACAAGGCTACGTTCTTGGCTCCTCCTGTTGAGTTGGCAGTCTCCTTGCCGCCTGTTCGCAGCCAATCTGGCTCCGCCTGCTCTCTAAGCAAGGTTACGCTTCCAGCCAGCAGTGGGTCTCTGGGTTAGAGGATGAGGTTGCCTTTTTGCTTTCTCAATTTGGAAGGGATGTCTTTACTGTTGCAGGAGCGCCTTCAGCCGAGTAGTTTGACTTCCAGTGAGCCGTCCTCTTTTCAAGGCGCTGTTGCACTGGACCTTTACAAAGATGTTGATGCCATTTCTCTGTCTGCTTCAGACTCATGCATCCGTGAGTCTGAGTTTGATTCTAGGGACTCCACTGTCGGTTCCCGTCCTTTTGAGAGGGGCTCATCGCTCACCATATTGGGTGATGCAGATTCACTTATGTCCCGCTTTGCGGGAAATTCAGGTCGGCATTCTTTGTCCCCAGTCTTCCCGAAGAAATCCCTTTTCCGGCGTGGCCGCCCATTTGCTGCCTTCATTGTCCCACAGTGTAGGCGTTATTTAGATTTCTTGCAGTCCTGTTGGGCCGGCACGAGTGCTTTTGCCCCCCTTACTTCTGAGGGGTGTACATTGGTGGTGTTGCACGATGCTGCTAACATTGGGTTAAACTGCATGCTTGTGTTTGAGGAGTATGTCGCTTCCTTGCTCTTGTCACCAGACGAGCTTTCTTGGCGAATGCGGCATTGTCCTAGCGTACAATGTCGCATGGCGGATGACCTCGTTACAAGGGCCTATAATGCTTGTGCGAGCTCGGCTTGCATTAGCAACTCTGTCTTGCACCTGTTGTTGGCTGCCATTGCTGTGGCGTGGAAAGGAGATACTGAGTCGGTTTTGTTGTTTGTTGTGAGGCATGACTACATGCTTTTGCCCTTATTAGAAGGCACCACGGACGGGCGATGTCCTACTTGGTGCGTTCGCACTACCTTCTACGGTTCTCTCAGTACTCCTTGACTAAGTCCTCCAAACGTACTCTGCGGAACTTTCCCGTAGTACTTGGGACGTTTTTTTATTCTAGTGCACACTGAAGAGACACTGGACGCTGGCTCAGGGTCCATGAGGCCCGTGTGCAGCTCTCCGAGTTTGACAGAGATTCGGCTATTTTTGGTCCTCCTTTGTTTCCCGCCCCTCTGTGCCTCCTTACCGTGTTCTGTCGCGTCGCCAAATGTATGGGGTTGCCCGTTCCCTGCATCTCCCCACAAGGTATGCTGTGTGGACACCCGCTCTTCGGCGCCTCTTTGCCTCTGTGAGTGGTGTTCGCCCCACTGGTGGATTTCGCTCTGGTGTTTGGGTGCCTGACACCACCCATTCCCTGTCTGTGGTCCCGGGCTCCTCGGGGGGCATCCATGTGAGGTTGAGGTGAGTTCAGTGGTCTCCTCGTGACTTCACTGTTATTTGTCATTCCCTGCTTTTAGCACCGCCTCTGGCGGTCTGGAGGGGTGAAATAGAATGACAGTTACATATGTAACAGCGGTTCTATGAGCCCTGTATGACCGCCAGAGTTACTTGTCACGCTGATTCCTTGTCTCTGCGTTGTTCGCGCGAGTAGGTTCTGAGGGACAGACTACTGGTTGACGCTGCCATGTATGTCCCTGGTGTCATATACATGTCATTTTTAATGGTATGCATTCTCATCCTACAATTGCGTGAAGGCTTATTCCGTGCACCGCCTCTGGCAATCATCCAAGGCTCATAGAACCGCTGTTACATACGTAACTGTCGATCATATGTTATTTTCAAATAAAGCTGCTGAAAGTGCTTTTTCTTGTTAAAACCAGGGTATGAGTGCTTTGTATTTTGACTGCAATCACTGAAATAAAGTGTCGGGTCAGGAACTGTTATTATATCTGAAACAAGGTAGATCAATATATGTTCTTATTCTGTTTATTTGAACATAATGGATGTTGCAGAAGGGTCACTTTAGTTCAATATGTATTGAAACATTTATTTTTAGGTAGAGAACCAAGTGCATAACTATTTTGTATTACAATCAATGAGACATACTGTTATTGCAGTAACAGGTAAATAAAAGGAATATTATGGCTAGAAACCAGCAGACTGGACTGGACCCTCTGGTAGCCAGAGATTCTTAGAGATTCTTTAGACCTATTCATCTGGTTGCTGGAGGGCTTTGGCTCGTCAACAGTTGAAAATGGTAGAGAAGAAGCGGTGGGGAAGGTTAGGCCATGATCACATATTTTGTTTCTGTCTTTATCTTTATTTGTGATCCCTTGTAAGCTGACCAGTATGGCTGTTTGAGGTCCTGTATACTCCCTTGTGTCAGGTGGTATTAGAGGGCTAGTGAAGTGGTGGAGGGGAAGGTCATTATCAGTTTTGTCTTATCATCTGTGCCCAAAGTTTAGGAAATGTATTTAATATCCAAGTATTTTGTATGTATAGTCATATATGTGCATATTATCCCAAGGGTCACTATTGTGACCGTTACCATATGTACTTATTCTGCAAACACACCAAAGCAATTTGAGTAAAATGAAATGCATATACTGTATCACGACTAGACACCTTAAAGATCATGTGTATGAAAAATCTTTGTTCTATGTTTATTTTATTATACTTAACCTTTTGTTTGGGAGCTTTTAGGCAGTCGTTTTCTTGAAGTGCAACCACAAAGTAAACAGTTCTGGTCACGCGACAATATTGTCATGTGACGCTGCACAAATTTCATCAAGACATTGAAGTCTTTCAGTACTTAATGAAAAATGATTGAAAAATCTT